>NC_079914.1:13984919-14050738 GCF_024868665.1 Triplophysa rosa
TATGAGGCGCCGTATAGGGTTTAAATCAAACTGCGCTTATGAATACATATATAAAAGCGTGCATACACATATATACATTGCTCACATATACATGTATACTATTGGATGTTCAAGCAAACACATATGAAAAACATGTGCGCACTAATGTGAAATCCATACCAATACATCTTATGTTAGTTAAGCTTGCATGTACACTTTTTCGCGCATACATATAAACTCGATGCGTGCAAACACACCTATACAATACTCGCACATACATATAAACTCTGCGTACATACACATCTATAAAACACTCGCACATACATACAAAATATGACACGCTTTAGTTTGCATGCATAGTGATTTCATATGTGGATGTGCGTGCTTTTCAGTGTAAACGGAAGTCGTCTTAATTTAGATCAACATGAATCTAAAAGCGATAATAGCCTTAACGTTTATTAGTGCTTTGCTTGCTTGTGCAAGTTGCAATGCAGATGATGTAGCCGATTTCTTTAACAGCGTTTTAAAGTGCCTAACACCGTGTCCACACCGGACGTGACAGGCGCGACGCAACATGATACACTGCAAAAAATGACTTTCTTACTTAGTCTTTTTTTCTTGTTTTCCAGTAAAAATGTCTACAAATTCTTGAATCAAGATTTTCTTGATTAGCAAAATGACTTAAGAAAATAAGTCTTGTTTTTAGTAAAAAAAGTATGAAATTTCAGTGAATTTGTGCTTAAAACAAGCAAAAAAATCTGCCAATGGGGTAAGAAAAATAATCTTGAATTAAGGTTGACCTTTTTCTTAGTCACTCAATTCAAGTTTATTTTTCTTACCCCATTGGCAGATTTTTTTGCTTGTTTTAAGCACAAATTCACTGAAATTTCATATTTTTTTACTAAAAACATGACTTATTTTCTTAGGTCAGTTTTCTCATCAAGAAAATGCTTCTTAATTCAAGAATGTTTAGACAAGCAAAGCACTAATAAACGTTAAGGCTATTATCACTTTTAGATTCAGGTTGATCAAAATAAAGACGACTTCCGTTTACACTGAAAAGCACGCACATATGAAATCACTATGCATGCAAACTAACGTGTCATATTTTGTATGTATGTGCGAGTGTTTTATAGATGTGTATGTACGCAGAGTTTATATGTATGTGCGAGTATTGTATAGGTGTGTTTGTATGGGATGAATTTAATATCAAAATGATTAACAAATGCATGCACAGTCATCCGTGAACGTGATACAAGTTACACTTGTATTTTAGTATTCACAAACAAATGCCGTATGATTTGAATCTGTGAAATTTAGATTGTAATAAACATGAGGCGATTTGTACAAATAGAGACAGATTTGTGAATACAGTGTTTTATTTTGTGTTCATGTATAATCATTTTGCGCATACCAATGAGAAGTTGTGCATTTGTGTATCCTGCAACGCGCGTCCATTCATCCTGTTCTGTGCATTCGGATTTTGAGACGTTCTTTACACGGTTTTGCATTGGACAATACACACAAACAACTTCAGATCCACGCACAACCGTGCATAAACTACGGCCTACCACTAGATGGCAGTCTGACGGAGCGACGAAGAGGTTTGCGGCAGAGGTTGCGCTAGACTTTTTCATTGTCCGTCATTTTGATCAACGTTATCGTTGTGTTAATATAAAAAGTGTAAAAATGTTTTCAGTTCGTTTTGAAACTATGGCGAAACAGATTAGACGGTGGTGAGACGGCATATAGTCTAATGACTTGTTTATACACGAGTCTCCACTGATCGCGTTTTCTTGAATGGGCGAGAGTCATTTTGATGGATTACAATGAGGGCAATTTGTAATTCCCCTTTATGTCAAATTGGTAGCATCCAATCATTTCCTTTCATCAGAACGTGATCGTAAGTGACCGGAGGAAAGGGCGCATGTTTCCCCATTCATTACTCATAAACGTCTCGCCCATTCAGGAAAACGGGATCAGTGAGACTCGTGTATAAACAAGTCATTTGACTATGCCGTCTCACCACCGTCTAATTTGTATTGCAATAGATTCAAAATGAACTGAAAATATTTTTACACTTTTCATAATAACACAACGATAACATTGTTTGAGGATCTGATTCTGCAATGCATGCATCTGTCACTTAATCAGACCCCCGCGTCGCGTGCTCACATACACACAGGCGCGCACAGTGGTGCGGTGTTTACAGACTTTTTTCCTTCAGAGAGAGAGATAGCGACTAGCGTTATTTTGGATAACCCTTAACTTTAAGTACGGGGAAAATGTTTCTCTGCGTCTTTTCCGTTCAGTGAGTGGCAGAAGCAGCACATTCATAACAAAACTTGTAAGTAAATTAATAAATGATTAAAAACAGCGTTTTCAAGCACCTGTCATTGTTACTGTTATGATTATAAACATTTGTCTGTAATTATTGTTTTATGTCTGACAACAGAAACATTAAATATGTGAACGACTTTATTGGGTATTCAGTTCCGTAAGTTCAGAGAGTAAACGCATGTACATAGTGATGATGTCACAAACATGCTGATTAGCACGTAACATCAACCGTGTGACGGGTAAAAATAGATTATGACGGATTTTTTGTGAGCCTGTTCGTCAAAATGACGGACGATGAAAATGTCTAGCGCAACCTCTGCCGCAAACCTCTGCATCGCTCCGTGAGACTGCCATGTAGTGGTAGGCCGTAGTTTATGCACGGTTGTGCGTGGATCTGAAGTTGTTTGTGTGGATTGTCCAATGCAAAACCGTGTAAAGAACGTCTCAAAATCCGAATGCACAGAACAGGATGAATGGACGCGCGTTGCAGGATACACAACTACACAACTTCTCATTGGTATGCGCAAAATGATTATACATGAACACAAAATAAAACAATGTATTCACAAATCTGTCTCTATTTGTACAAATCGCCTCATGTTTATTACAATCTAAATTTCACAGATTCAAATCATACAGCATTTGTTTGTGAATACTAAATACAAGCGTAGCGAGGAAGGCGGGACGAGAGCCGTGGGGCAGGAAGGCGGGCCGGTGGCGTGAGTGATAATGAGTATCAGCTGTACGCGCACCGGTCCCGCATGCCTCACGGGGGAGCTAGGGAGCATAAGAGGACGAGCGACGGGACTGCCGACGAGAGAGGACTGTGCCCGGAAATGTTAAGTTTTGTGTTTATGTTTGTGTGGCCGGCAGCCACAGGCAGTCGTCCGTGAGGGGCTGCCGGCCTTTTACTTCCGTGTTATTGTTTGGTTATTTTGATTAAAGTTTATTAAATGTTCGCCGGTTCCCGCCTCCTTTCTTCCGTTTTATTGAACCTTGTTACAACAAGTGTAACTTGTATCACGTTCACGGATGACTGTGCATGCATTTGTTAATCATTTTGATATTAAATTCATCCCATATGTTTGCACGCATCGAGTTTATATGTATGCGCGAAAAAGTGTACATGCAAGCTTAACTAACATAAGATGTATTGGTATGGATTTCACATTAGTGCGCACATGTTTTTCATATGTGTTTGCTTGAACATCCAATAGTATACATGTATATGTGAGCATTGCGCAATGTATATATGTGTATGCACGCTTTTATATATGTATTCATAAGCGCAGTTTGATTTAAACCCTATACGGCGCCTCATACAGATTCAGTGTATGTTGCTGTGAGAAGAGAAGGTTCACACAGTTCAAGAGAGAGTGATTGACAGCGTGATGCGATCGATCGTTTCCACCCAACAATAGAATATATACATTTGAGGTATGACATGATGTGTTTATTGAGCTTTAGTTCATTTAACTTTTCTTTAATACAACCTTTTGAAGTCGAATGTCACTATTGTATTTACAAAAATACTGTAGGTATATTTTAGAAGCTGTTTGATTTGGGGTAGGTTTTACTTTTTGATAATATTTGTTTTTCTGAGGGTCTAGACTACATGCAGCTACTATCACTGGACGCAAAAAACAGCGGTGGATGGTGTTATACATATATCGTCATTTTTATCATTATCGCAACAAATACCAGGAATTATTGTGATAAGAGTTTTATGGCATATCGCCCATCCCTAGAGGACAGTTTCAATATATATCAATAAATGAGAAAGTGATGTAATGCTCTGATCCAGTCACTTCGGTAGATGGAAAATCATGAGACATCAATGTTAGTACTTCTTGCTTAGGTTAGCATTACGTGAGTTCCGTGTTCTTTACATCTGAAACATCCTGATACTAGTACAGCCACTTCAAGTCGTAATTCTCAGTGACACTTATAAGTGATCAATAACATAAACAGGATATAGAATAAAACTATGTAGCCTAAAGTAGGTGGAGGCGCCAGTTGCCATCTTGGCATGGCGTCATCGCGCGTCACTCCCGGATAATCGAAAATGGGCAAAAAGGCGGGACGTGGTTAGAGCTGAGGCGCCTGGTATGCTGACACCAATTATCACTCTAGTGGCCACGCACCTAATTTGCAGAATTTTAAGGCGTAATATAAGTTAAACGGGTGAGTTATAAAAAAATTCACCCTTCTCACAGTTTTCATGAAGGGTAAAATTAGATATCTAGACCAAAATATTTTTTTGTACCAGGCTGTAATCATGTTTTTTTCTGCTGTAAAGTTGCCCATTTTAACATGGAGCAAAATGAGATTCTGCTCTCTTTTGGAGCCAGTCACTAGTGGCAAGTTGATAAATTGCAATTAAAGTCACTTCCGTGTTGGCTTCACGAGAGAGATCGGAAGGTTGCGCCTCGGGTAAAACCCATACCTCCACTCTCTCAAATTATATCAAATTATAAAGCTTTTCATCCATCTTAAAAAACGTAAAAGATCAGCAACAGCCAGGAAGTCACAAATCATATATTAAGTTCTTGTTGCTGGGTTATTATTATAGCATATTTGTTGGTTTTAAAATGACATGTTGATATTTTAAATACTTGTTATTGTTAAATGGTCAACACAGAAAGGCAATGAGTTACATTAAGAAAAGAACACAAGGTTTAAAAAATGTGTTGAACTTAGCCTAGGGTGAATATAGGGCTGGGCGGAATGACGGAATATTCCAATAGCATCTGGAAATGTCAACCGTAAGAGATTTTTCTATTCCGCGTAATGTAAGTAGGCGTGGTTAACTCGGCGCTCTGCAAGTCGGGCGTCATGATGAAAAAAACATGTGAATTAATTCACCGATAACAAATGAACAAATCAAACATTCTTTTGACCTTCTTTCGGTCTGTAGTTTCGTGATCTGCTCCAGTCCGGCGCTTTCTCTCTCACCCGCAGTGCTCGTGCAGTGGTGCAGTGATCTGCGCGTGCATAGAATAAAGCTCATTCTCAGGTATTTCAGAAGTCAGGTCGCTTTGTAAAGCTGTTAATAGTTTTAATAAAGTTTAACTTTAGGCGAGCCAAGGCGAAACTTGCGTTGCAATGCGCGATGATGCTCGCCACGTGAGCGCTGCCACTGGGAGACGCGCGTGGAGCTATGGTGTGGAGTCACCAGACAGACACTCGCAGTGCGAAGACAAGCGCGAGAATAAACAAACCTAAAGACAGAGAGTCGCAATACACTAAAAGTGCGCATCTGATAAAGAGTGAAGAGCGATAAAGACCTACAGTACAAACCCCATGAACACCAGTTTATAACACCAGTCATATACTGTACTCTCATTGTTTGTGCATATATTCAAACCTCATTGTTATACTTGTTGTCTATCTTCCTACTGTATACATATGATATAGCTAGAAGATAAATATAAATTAATAATAAATCTCATTATCAGAACTTAATTTGATATCTTTATTACATTTTCATAACTTTCCTACATTTTAACTATATGGTGAGCATTTAAATGAACTGTAATATATAAATAAAGGAATTCAATCTAAGAAAAATGAGGTATAAGATATGGAATTAAAATAGTAGATTGTTACCATGAAATACTGTATATCGTATTGAAAATAAAAAAAATGTTTTAGGCTTGTTTAGCGCACATTTACGGAGCCTCAATTCAAACAATGAAAAGCGGTGTCTTTAAGTAAAAAAAACATTTTCATTTGTGTAACTGTAACTCTCCAAAATCGATGCAATATAAAAGTTATAAACATATTTAAGGAAAGGACATATCTTAGCTTTACCATAAGTCTATAGCTACGGTTAGACCTGGGCCGTTATGTCCTTGCGCTGCGTGCGCTTGGAAAACCACATCGGTTTAGGACCAGAAAGCAGTAACTGGTCTGACAGCACAAAAAACTCTCTGTGATGGTGTTCGTTGTACAAATGCATGTGTATTTGCTAGGGACTTTGGAGTTTGGTTGCCAGCCCAAAGTTCGCAAACTTGTGAAGTTACATTAATTTATTTTAAATTCATATGCGTTACGCATAAGTTATTGCCCGTGCGTAGGACCTTACGCAGAGCCGCGTACCCTACACCGTAGCCTGACGCGCACCTCTCCAAAAATGTAACAACGTGTCAACTCAACGCGGACCGCAAGCGCTGGGATTGGTTTGTTTGAAAACCTCCCTCAGGTAAAAACAACTTCGCGATAGAGTCATGTTTACTCAAACGCATTTCCGAATGAATTATCTAAGTAAAATATTTGTGCTTCTGTATTAAACATCTCAAATCTGCAACAAAAGTGACTGTTTACTTGCCGCTATCACTGCTAATATTTCTCAAGTGAGCTGCTTCTTCTTCGGCTCTTGTCTTGGTTACACTAGCAACACTCGCGTGGACACTGATGCCTAGTGGTCACTGCCTGTTGACGCGGACAACGACGCAGAAGTGTAAATGAAAACCGGCACGTAACCTACGGCGTAGGTCCTACGCACGACTATAACTTACGCTTAAGCCTGTTTTGAATGGCAGTAAATGGAGTCGAAGTGTCGATTCCATCGACTCCAAAAGTGAGAGTCAAGAATCGGAGTTGACTCCAAAAAACCCGGAACCGAACACCCCTACAACAGGGTTTGAGATACATTTTCTCTTGTTTGGTGGGTGTGTCAAGAATGTCAGCCCAATCAGCAGCAACATGTGTATAACCCACGCGGTATTAAAGAGATAGCTTGCACAATGGGTCCAAGTAAAGTCGTTTAAATATGTCCGCTGCAGCTCGGTATACTCAATATTGAAGATATTAGAAAACATGTATTTTGTAGTAGGGCGGGGCGATCTGGCCTAAATAACAAATTTTAGATTAATTGAACATTTTCTCTCGATTACGATTATTGAACGATTTATTTGTTTTTGTTTATTTTCTTTGTTTTTTGCCCGCGTAGATCACTGACAAGGTTTGTAGTGTAAATATGCCCAACTAAAGGTGGGGTATTTTTTCTAATGAAACATTTCTTATCTCATGTTATTTTTAGATAATCAAAGAAAATACAAAGTATTTATGGTTATTTATTGAACATTTCGAATAATAGACATCTTTGTGTTATTTTTTGGAAACATTTCCTCTGCCACTGAAGACAGGAGAACAAACGCAACACAAATCAGCAAATCATCTGTCTGCATGTGTAGTGAGAAATTGGGTGTGCTTTAGGACCCTGTCATAAGAGCTGTCACATGAAAGAAACAGACGGAGTTTTTAATAGTTGAACGGAGCTTAAAACTAATCAGTCTGTCTAAAGAAATATGAAGTAAACGTGTTTCAGTATATAGTATCTATATTTCTCACAATATGCACATTTTTGGACTAAAAGTCTTGTGATTACTAAACGGGAGCAGATATGGAAGAATGTCTCGTATCAACTGTACCTGTCTTTCACGCATATTACATAAACGCAGAATATTTGATTTCCATTTGAATTGGGTCATTTAAAAGTAGACAATGTCGGTTTAGATTACTTTTCGATTAATCCCCCAGCCCTATTTTGCAGTATTTATACTGATTTCATCAGGCTCTGAAAATTCTTCAAAAAGAACACAAAGAATGGCCTTCTCAGCTGCCATAGTTCAACTCTTTTGTGATCACAACAGGGTGTTCAACCGCACCACCGTTTCCGTTTAAAAAATGTTTGCAACGTTTTGTTGTGGCTGAACGCAGCCCAGGTGTGGGACACAGGTAAAACCTAAAATCTCACAGGGACATACAATGTTTTATCGTTTGTTTTATATGTGGATTGCATTAGTCAAGAAATGTATCAGGCATGTTATGAGGATTGGTGTGTTTTAGATGACTGCAGGCCTTCTAATGCGTTTTATATTGTGTATGAGGTGTACAAGATTTATGTCATGCCTGATGGTGACATTTGATTTTTGATCATTCACAGACCACTTGGCAAATAAACCTTGAGATCTCCAGAGCTGTTGATTGTCCAGTCTTCTTTTTACACACAACGCAGAGTTATCAGTCGTGATAGCGGTCAGGAAGGACCAGTTACCAAACATCACAGGAAACCCGGAAAAAAGAAAACATGGGATCTTCTCTGAAAAAATTATTTTGTGTTCCAGATGAATTCTTCGACCCAGCGTATGACTTTGACTTCACTCACATGTCCAAGTCTAACTCTGATTCTGACTGCAAGCGCGGGAATGAGCCGTACGAGCGCCCGTACGGGTGGAAGCGTTTCGCGCTGAAGGTTCGCGATAAGTACCCGGACGGGAACGCTTGGCTGGGAACAGACGGGTGGAGGAACCACTCTGATCCCGGTGAGTGGCCAGTGTCCTACCATGGGACTAGTGTACAAAGAGCTGAGGGGATCATTAAAACCCGCTACAAGGTGGGTGGTGGTAAAATGTGGGGGAGAGGAATTTATTCAACTCCAGACATAGACGTGGCAGACTCATTCAGCACTACAGTCAAACCGATAAAGAATGGAAAGACCTATAGTGTCATCATACAGAACAGAGTCAACCCCAAGAACAGGAAAATCATCGAGGACATGGACTACTGGTTGATCCCCATCCCTGATGGGACATCAGCTGAGAAAGAGAAGGAAATAGTGGAGAGCTCCATCCGCCCTTATGGACTTCTGATTAAAGAGGACAAAGAGTATTTTTTCTCTAAGATTCTAGCACGTTAGGGCAATATTTCTAGATCCTAATAATCAATGGCTACCACATTAAGAAGATTATGTTTATTGTGATCTAAAATAAAAAGAATGATAGCCTATCAGCATTTGTCCCTTGAGTATTTAAGGGTGGAGTTATGTCACCGGTGGTGCGTCATTGCAGGAACTGCCTTCGTAGAGCGCATGTTCACTGACTGGTAGCTGTTGGGCTAGCTGATGTCGTAGCTCATTCAAAGCTTTGGTTGGATGCAGGCTGTCCACTATCCTCAGGTAGGTTTACCTCGCGCTGTATTTGTGATCGTTTGTATTAGGGCTACGCTAACATGTGCTTCATTCATTGTAGTTTTCATGTTCCCATTTTGCTGTACTATTCTCTCGTCAGCCATGATCTGTGCTATGAGCAACTGTATGGTTTAGGTGGTGTGATGACTAGTTCCTGGTATGTATATCGATCTCAATTTTTACAGTGTGTGCTATTTATTTGTTCTTTTCGTTTGGGTTTCTTTTCTGTTTAGTTTTCTAAGTTGTTTTTTTATTTAATTTTGATCGGTTTAATTTATTTTGTTGTATTTTGTTACTCATTATTTTTGGTTGTTTCGTAAGAGTATTATTATTATACATTTTCTGTTTAGATTTACAAATTAAGAGGTTTGATTCCTTATGTTTTCTCTTTTTGTTGCAGGCATTGATAGGCCCCGGGGTTGGGAGGCTAGCTGTTCTTGACTACTGATGGTGGTGTACCCATACACATAATAAATACCTAGACGCAGCGTTGGCCACTTTGCTCTGCTGCTGCGATACGTCAGCGGCGCCGCCATGTTAGTGAGGGCAACAGTGTACTTAAAGCCCACTGAACCCGATGGGAGAGCTGCGCGTTTTCGGCATTAAAAGCACAATCACGTTTGTATTTCTAAACATATTTCAATGGTTTACGATGTACATAGAGAACAACTTCAGTTGCATCATATCTCTATAGTTATAGCCTACTTTAAAGTTAATAGTTGTCATAATGAAATGTGAAATCCATTATTTGTGCCTGTTATTTGTGAGAATCCACTAGATGGCATCATGTTCAGAATAAATAACCACGTTGCAGTAGTCGAGAATAAAACAGACATGTAGCGATTTATTTGAATCATCGAACAAAACATCCAAGGTAATATATAGTTTAATTTACGTATTAAATAAAAACTAATGTTTTTCACTCTGGAAATGGCTTTTTCTGTTGTAATTTTAGACCTTTTCAAAGATAAAAGATGTTGTTTTATTAATCCGGTAAAACCGTTACAGCAGTGAAACATGATGTATGTGATATAGTAAAACAAATAACACTGCCGTGCATTATTAGTATGAAATAGCAGTATATAGTCATATAACATTGTTTTTATTTTTCCCAGGATTTTAAAGTGCACGAGCTGTTCTGATCATGTGCATTTAATCTGCTTTAAATTATTTCACATTAGGGATGTGTACACAATTTGTAAGACTCTAAATGATTGCTTTTGCGCAAGGTATAAGGATACTGTTTTAATGGCGGTAGGTCATGCTTGCTATCCAATGAAAATCCGCCTTACATTTACTTCATATGACATGTGGGAGAGGGGTTGTATCCTAAAACTGAGCCGAAAGCTGATTGGCTGCCCCCAACTGTGTACTGTCCAATGGCATTTTTTTCGATTGACAAATGGATAAAGAAAAGCATTTGGCAAAACGACAAAGAAAAGCCATTGGCAAATAGAGAGGGAAAAGCATTTGGCAAATGCTTTTTTATAAAACAATTTAAAATGAGCATTTAAAATAATTTATTAATGAACTTCTTGTTTTATTTTCTTTGTTTTAAAGCATGAATTAAATAAAGTTTTAAATTGATCTATTTATTTATACATTTAAAAATGTTTTTTTAAATTTAACGTTTTATTGTTCAATTAAACTACATTTTTTAAACACAAATTAAATCAACCTTTTTAAATAAGTCTATTAATTTCTCAGTTTAAAAAGTGATTTATTTGTTTATTATTAAATTTATCAATTGATTCATCATTTTATTTCTAATCGGGACTCCCAGTCCTCCATAGCCTACCCCCCTGCTGGTAAGCCTTGGCCTGTTGTGTTTGTTTATTTGATCCTTCATTTCAGTGCAAAGAGTGCATTTAACTCAAAGCACCATCTGGATTGCTACATTTTATTGATGTTCCTCATATTTATGTCTACTAATGGTGAGGCTTGAATAAAACTTTGTACATTTTTACCCACGTCTCTCCTTCATTCACTTTGTTACTGTTACAGACTGTATTCTAGTTGGTTTAGTTTCTACAAGATGTGGAATAAAAAATGTGTTTTTGTTAGTACAGTGCAATCTTTACAACCACAAGATATAATTACTGTCACGGTCTGCCAGAAAGAACCCAAATGCAGGCAGCAGTGAAGGGGTTAACAGAAGACTTTAATAATACAAAAAAACATAAAACAAAAACCCACGAGGGGGTGTAAACATGACAAGATAATAATAATACCCTTACAGGGTATTATTAACAGGGACGAAAACTAACTAAACACTAAACTAGAAACAACACTTGACATAAACTAACCTCAAACACTTACTAAGACTTGACAGGGTTCTTGAAACAGAAAGACAGGAACACAGGAACACAGACAAACACGATCCACATACACATATGTAATACACGAGCAACAAGACAAAGAAACATGAGGGTATATATAGGGATTGACAAACGAGGGATAACGACATGGGGCAGGTGTGGGACATTAAACACTCAGGGAAGGATAACGAGGAAACGAGATGGCGGGAACAGAGACGAGACACTGGAAAAACACATGAGAGGCATAAACATCTCATGGTCTTCCCACATAAAACCCAAGAACTCTGCCCCGATCCCACCACACAACTAGAATTTCATAAACAAGACGGTGGGACCGTGACAATTACTTCCTCAATAATGAGGGCTGTCATTATTCTCCACAAGAGGGCACTCATCACCAGAACTGCCATTTCACAATACACTTCCCATAATCCATTGCCAGACTTGTGATGTTAATCACTCTCACCTGTGTCTAGTTAAGTGTTGTCTCTCTGCCTATATAAGCCTGGTTTAAACATTCTGTCTTTGCCAAGTCTTGTTTTTGTCTCACTGCATTTCTGAGAGGTTTCCTTCCTTCCTTCCTTCCTTCCTTCCTTCCTTCCTTCCTTCCTTCCTTCCTTCCTTCTGCCTGCCTTCCTTGTTTGTTTATTGTAGTTTTGATTTTGGATTTGTTTATCGTTTTGGAACCTCTGCTGCCTGCCTGACCTTTGCCTGTATCATTTGTGGATTATTGCTGCATTTAGATCTTAAACCTCTGAGTCTCGGAGCAGTTCGTGACTTATATAAGTTACAGTAGATCGTTGTCATGTGGTTGTCACTAGAGGATAACCTGATTGTGAAAGGATTTATGTTTAATAAAGCCGTAACAAATCATGCCAAATACATATTAAAACAAAAACCAAAGAACCAGTTGGGGATGGGGAAATTAAGCATTTAGGCTTTCCCCTGACTGTTCCGGGAAAAGATTCAAAGCTTCGAGTGTCGAGAACAGCGCCATCTGGTGCTTATTTAAAACATAGCAGCCAGAAGCCTGTGGAAGAAGTTCTGTCAGATGAAGCAACCACCACACACTCCATAGTTTCAATGTTATGTGTACAAATAAAAGCCTTACACGTTTGTGTTTAATTTGTCCATTAAATAAATTAATTTAACCATTGAAGTGTGACAATAAAATATTGTCTTATGTGAGCTTGTATGATTCAATATGATCTAATGTACTCTCTCTACACACACAGTGAATAAGGACATTGTGTGATAGGATCATCTGTTATTAAATGTGTTTATGACACTTGGCAGTGATAGTGTTTGTGTAACTGTAGGAATGACAGAAAGGTGATAAAGTTTTTAATTTTTATTGAGAAATAAAAGTTGTTTTGCAGTGTTGGGGCTGAATCTATTTCTCCTCTTAGACAGTACTTCCCCGGCCTGAGAGAACACTCTTTCTCATGGTACAGAGGAGGCCGGGGTACACAGAAACTGTAATGCCAATGTATATAGATGGGGTAGACATGTTTCAACTCTTTGTGTTTGTCTCTGTAAGGTATCTATCCACTTGTAAGATCGCATCAGAAGTGGCATTTGAGCTTTGTTTGCTCTGGCCTGAAAGAAGTTATATATATAATATACATATATTAATTGAAATCATGATAATGCATTCACAATTATTAATAAAAATCATGAAGCAACAGTCCGACTTTGTGTGCTTGTAGGATTGCTCTGGGGCTGTGCAGTCTCGTGTAAAGCTCTGAAATGCCTTAGCATGGATGATATGCTGTTTCCATACATAAGCAGCTCCTTGTCACACACCAAGCATGTCACCTTCTGAATAAAGTTATATTAAATTAAGAAATTACATACAAGAATAAAATAAGTTAAAGCAAAAACTGATGTTTTTTTTTAAGAAAAGCATACATACATTGGAAGCTATAAACTCAAAATATTCCCAGATTTAAGTCTTTCTTTGTTTGGCTGTTACCATTGCTCTTGTAAGGCACCACCCGCTGGTCCAATGACGGTATCCAGTTGCGTGGCGACGGCTTCACACGTGTTCTTGTCTTTCATTTGTTTAGTGAAACAACATTTGAATGAAAGCATATTTCATTTAATTACCTCTATTTTATCTGACTCCAATTTAATAATATCTCGACTTCTCATTTAGTTTACATTTAACTTTTATCATTAATAATTGTGAAATTAGGACGGACGTCTGATTCCTCTGTTTTATTCTAAATTACACTCCTTCATCCGATTCTCAATGTGGCTTAGAGTCTTGCGCCGGCCGTTATACGTGGATCTCATGGTCACAAACTCGCCAGTCTTGGTCACTGCCAGAGGTTTCTATAACTAGTAATGCTCAGATGGCCGTCTCCAACCAGCACTTCCTGAAACATTATAGTCCCCTTAGACTATGACAACTTAATTAAAGTAATGATTTTTCCAACCAGAGGTCATGACCACTCCATAGAGATAAATAGAGCAATCTTACTTCCTCTGACTGTGTCGTGGCGAAAAGTCGATCAGCCAAGTTGAAAGAATTCACGAAGACCAGAGAGCCAGGTTTCCAGAGGTTTCAATCTTTATTTGCTCGAGCAAGCAAAGTGAGACACACAGAGTTCATCTGTAGATGCCCAACGAATACATGTCTGACTCCATCTTTTATACATTGTTCTCAAGTTGTTATCACAGTTCAAACCAATCAGGTTTTACCTGACCTCATCTTCTACCAACCAGTTTTTACATGACATCACTTATTTTTATTAGACCATCCCCTTATGCCTCGTTACAGTTATATTTCATCCTGTACTTGCTACAGTTATATTTCCGGCCTACCATATTAAGATCTCCGGCCTACCATATTAAGATTTAATTGTAGGGAGCGCTCTCAATAACACATACGTATATCATGTGCTCTTTATCTTGACACCTTTCCGGGGGCTTTCGGACGTCTCAATAACACATACGTATATNTTTATCTTGACACCTTTCCGGGGGCTTTCGGACGTCTCAATAACACATACGTATATCATGTGCAATAACACATACGTATATAAAGTGCTTATAATCTTGACACCTTTCCGGGGGCTTTCGGACGATACATGATTTAACCTTGGTTTTATTAAAAATGAACTCATGGTTTAGTGTGATAATGATAAACAACCCAGCGTTCTTAACCAAACCTCTCTACAAAAGTGTGTGTGGTGTACGTGCAGTTCCTGTCTTAGTGTGAGAAGATATTTGGTGTGTACGCAGGTGTTCAAGTGTTCAAACTCATACATGAGGCCCATTGCCCTTGTTACAATCAGAGAAGTATATGAACTCTATAACTTCCTTTAAATGTATTCTTTAAGTAAGAAAGCTATTTTATATAAGAAAACTCAGTAATATATTTAGAATATAAGAAAAGTCAATAATATGTCAAGAAAAACCACCACAACTGTAGCTTTATATAATCATGCCATAGTTTCCTATGTACACTTAGTTAGAATAATATTACAATAACCAGAGGTTTGAGGCTCACCCTATTTAGATTGGTCAGACAACATATGTGCTGTTCTAAACGGAAACGATAGCCCCTACGGTCTAATTACACTTAAACTAATGCCAAGCAGTTAGCCGGAGCCCTAAAATGTAGAACAGCACAGACAGGATAATAAACAGGACGAAGACTAACTGACACTAACTGAACTAAACAACACTTGACAAAGTTAATTAAACTGAACACGTACTAAGACCGACGAAAACAGCACACCAGGACCAGGACCAGACAATAATGGCAAACACAGCTACATCAAAGACACAGAACGCAAAACAGACTGAATACAATGACCGAGCAACGGACAATGAAACATGAGGGTATTATATAGGGCAAGACAAACGAGGGATAATAACACAGGGCAGGTGAGGGTAATGAAACACGGACGGGAAACAATACGGGAAACGAGAGGGGCGGGGCCAATGACAAGACACGAGAAAACACATGGAATGTCTAAAGATAAACATCCCATGGTTTTCTCACACTAAACATAAGGGATCTGTCCCGATCCTGCCACACGACTAGGAAATCATGAACAGGAAGGCAGGACCATGACAACAGGATTCTAGTCCGTCACCAACCTGAACGTAGATTTGCGGTAACAAAGGATATAGCGTGATCTACTAAAGTTGATAAACTCAGAACAATACAGAATGAATTCAAACATAACAATTTATTAGCCAGGTAAGAATAATTCAAAATCCAATTCAAGGTTCAATTCAATAATCAATGGCAATCAATATAAATCAATAACAAATAAAAGAAAATCATAAGAAATAAAGCAAAGAGAAGTTCAATGTTGCATACCTGACAAGAGACGACACACAGGAATTTGTGCGGGAGATCTGGCTACAGATTCCCTGATATTTTTGTCAACTTCCCTTAAATACCAAACCAGAACAAAGCATTATGAAAATATACTTTAGAGTTAGGAATTTGGCTGTGATTGGGTCTTGTGATCCCTGGGGCTGTACTTCATCTGCATACAGTAGGTGATTGGTGAAAGTCACCAAATGTGTGAGAAATGTTCCAGCACTGAGGGAAGTTTGTTAAGTTCTTACAAAACTTTGTTATTACATTCTGTTGTTATGGGAGTGAGACCATTGTACCAGCTGCACTGAGACCTTTTGGATGATACCAAACATGTGTATGTTTTTTTGTGTATGTGACGTGTTCTTTTCTTGTGTAGGTCCTCAGAGCTTTTGGGTGTCCTGCGTTGAGTGAGAGGGGAGGAAAGGAACAGTTGGGGGTGCAGGGTGAGGTCTGCATCTGTGATTCACTGGTATGCGTCGTTTGAGATGTAGATATTATCTCAGTAGGGAGTTTGCTGTACTGGAGAGAGTCTGTTGTTTCTCAAAGGAAGGTGTCCTTTTGGTTCATGCTCGCTGTCTTTTCCCGAGAAGATGATCTTTGATCAGGAGTCAGTGCGTTGTTTTTTCAGGAAGGGGCAACCTTTTGGCCTAGGTTCCCCACTGTGCTTAGAAACGTTCTATGTTTCTCAGGAGAAGAGTAATGTCTCTGGTCAGGACATCGTGGCTCCGACCTTACAATGATAAAGTCCAGAGTGTTCAGTTCTGATGTTTGTGAAAGTGAGAGATCCAGTCTGACTGTTTAAGTTCAGATGCTCTTTAAATATCCCATCTTTACTAACAAGAAAAAGATTTGATCCCTTTTAAAGATTTCAGCTATAAGAGTGAAGTCCTAAAGTCCAGGTTATATGTCTGTCTGTCTGTAGTTCAGTCAAATGAGTGTGTACAGAAACAGAATCTCCCTCCATCACTCCCTTCACTTCACTTCATCTCCATCAACACCAAACACACCTAAAATACATAAACCACCAGTTTTAGAATATATTATAACATCATAAATTGACTCCTAAATAAACACTTGTGTGAAATTGTATATTATAGAGAAATAAACTAATTTAAACTCCATATTTACTAATAAAAAGCTCAAATTATTCATATAATGTCTTGCAGTCACTTATTGGACAAGAAGAATGAAGCACACAGATGAAAGAACATCATTATAATTTTTTGTCTTGATGAAGCATTGAAGCTTTGTGTTGATCTTTCACACACTTGAGTTCATCGTGAGGTTCATGTGTGTCCACAGACGCATGTGTTCTCATAAACCACGTGTTCAACCATTCACTGACCTCATAACTGAAGCAAGAGAAAGCACAGAGAACCAACAAAGTTAAGCAAAACAAAGTCTTAGTTTTCCATTTCACTACAAAACTGCTAAAGAAATACAATTTCAAGAATACTCAGGAGTCTGTTCCTCTTGATTTGATTTGTCTGATCATGAGCGCCTTCTGATGGTGATTTATATTATACAGATGTAATGGCTGAAATATGAACAACCATCTTCTCTGAACTACATCAACCACACACAATGAGATGACCAGAAGCACTGATTCACATCTGACCTCACATCAGATCTTTAACCTAATAAACCATAAATGATCAAAGTAGAAACCTGTAGCATCACCGTGAGACAGAACTCTCTTCATGCTATCAGATGTTAATAATAACAGATCCAAACATAGTTTTGCCTTTTCAACTTTATTTGGAATGTCTGTGTGTCGCAAACTGAATAACATATAAAAGCACTGAAAAAGCTTTAGGTTTATACTGTGTGTAATCAGATTTTCAAGTCAGTTTCTGAACTCTGTCGCCCTCTGCTGGTGTTCTCTCAAATCTGCGCTCTCCTCCTGTATGTAGTGACAGAATCTCCCTCCATCACTGACTTCATTAAATCTGCATCAACACCAAACACACCTGAAACAATGTAAGAATGAATGCAAAATGACTTTTTCTCTGAAAGGATAATGTCATATTTACTCTCCACAAACCTGTTTGCACAAACAAAACAAGAGAATCTCAAAACATAGACATTTTTTCACACACTTGTGTTCTCATATTAAAGTTTATTCGTGGAAATGAGATGAAAACCCATTTCTCACACTCACACATGTGCTCAAAGAGACATAAATGCACAACACATACTTTCTAACAGATCATCTCAGATTTTATTTCATGCATCAGCGAGCAGATGGAACCACATTCAGCTCAGATCTTAATCGAGCTTACAGCCCACAAAATGTGTGAATCTACTGAAGAGAACTGAAAAACATTTACACAAACAGCACAAACGCATGAATTCAGTACAATGTTTAAAGGTAGACATTTACAGCATTCGTTTTGTTCATTTAACGCTATAAAATACATGTTCAAATGTATGTAGAATAAATGATATGTGCTTGCAGCTCTCTGGGGTTTAATCTTGACTTTCACTGTGTTGTTTATTGATAGAGACTTCAGATGATCTCTCTGTAGATGACCTCTGTGTATTCTGACATGTCCTTCTCACCCGTTTCATCTGAAATCACATGTGTGTGTTATTTCTGTACTTCAATTTGTGTATTTATGCGTTGGATGAGTTGAAAGACATACTTACTTTTAATGCCTGTTTGGTTTTTGCTGTATAGACAACACAATATAGCACAGATGGTAAAGACCACAAACGATAGAAGAAACACTGGATAAAGAAATGAAGGTACTTGTGCGAAGTCTAAAATATAAATAAAACATGTATTTAATAAGTGACACAACCACGACACACCCAACCATGATGTAACAACCATGTGCTCCCATACCTGAACACGGCTGACAGACATCAGTGATGTGTAGATGTTGTGTGTGGTTTGTGATGGGATTGTTGACGACACATCTGTATGTGTTTGTATCCTGATATTCCACCTCCAGAGGTAGAGAGAGTCTGATGTTGAGATCAGACACACTGATGCTGGACAATAAACTCTTTCCTTTGTACCAGGAGAGACTCACACGTGTCACATTCATCACTGAACACAACAACACACATTTTGACACTGAAGATCTTTCTGATGATGAAGAACATTGAGAAGAGTTTCTGATGATGACAGGAACAGGCAGACGAGCTGGAAAATATAAATATACTTTAATAACACAACTCATCACTCTTTCTCTCCGTTTCTCTAAAAATGTGTAAATGAGTAAATGGATGTTTGTGAAACAGAGTCAGTTATCATTGTACACACACACAGATGGAAAAGACGAGGCAACAACAACAGGAATGTATCTAATAAACAGTTAAAAATGGCAATAATTCCCTCACCATAGACACCAACAGCAAATCTCATGTATAAAACTCCTGTGTTTCTGATGATCTGTAGTTGATAAAGTCCAGAGTCTGTGCTTGTGATGTTTGTGATGGTGAGAGATCCAGTCTGATTGTTCAGCTGTAGTCCGTCTCTGAATCTTCCATTATCAACATTGTCATACACAGAGCTCAAATTGGTCCATTTGGTGATTTCAGCTATACGAGTTTCTCGTGGTCCAAACAGCCACAGTATCTGATCATCTTCTTGTATGTCAGTTTGATCAGTGTGTAGAGTGACAGAATCTCCCTCCATCACTGACACTGACTTCACTTCATCTGCATCAACACCAAACACACCTGCAAGAACATTTTACAAATCATTACATATCATGACAAGAGGGAGTGACAGAGTTTGTAGCCTTAAGCTACAAAGGCAAAGACACTTTAATGAAGAAACAAGCGCTTTCTTACCCATCACACAAGATAAAAACAAACAGCTCCACATTTTTCACCGTGTTCTTAAACATTCACTGTCTGTACTGCAGAATCTCAACGAGGAAGTTTAGTAAAAGCTGATCGATAGGTTACATTTATTCCATACACTAGGTGGCAGAAAAGCTTACAAATAGGAAATCAATCACATCTGAGCATACATGTAGGTCAGAGGGCACATTAAACTAATATTATTTGTCGGTATTACGGCTTCGTTTAAGTCGTAATGTTGGTGGTTAGAGTGAGCAAGTTTTAACGTGTGATGAAAAGAAAAGGTCCATGAACTTGAGAATAAATGCAGAGAGTTCCTTTATTAATCCATGCAAAGATCCAGCGTTCCATAAACAACATGTTAATCTTTATCTAGTAGACAAGCACCGCATTCAAACCGTATACTCCAAGCAAAAACAACAATTTATTCTCTGTTAAGTTACCCGTATACACGGTGAAAAACTGTACGCTTCCCTCCACCAACCTCACACCTGACGCCAATTACTCTTTGGCCTTCATATATAAGGTCACCCTACGCCACCTAGTGGGGAAACAGCAAGATGGCTCCTACAGTCATTGACCAGAAAAATCTGAAGACAGTTCGACTTTTTGACAGATCACAATGAGACGTTCATTGCAACTTGTAACTGTAATTCACATCTTTGTCCAGTTGCATATAAATTAGAGGGAAAAAGAAAAGGCTATGTATTCCTTCTTTTGCATGTCCAGTGAGATGAAATCCTCCCCATTGTAACCGAGTCGAATGCCTCAACATCTTCAGTCTCATCGTTCCACTTACAGCCATACGTCCTCTGAAAATTGTGTCTTCCTGAGAGAGAGAGAGAGAGAGAGAGAGAGAGAGAGAGAGAGAAGTTCAAAAACATTTTCTGTGAATTGTTTGTTTGTTTGTTTAGTCCGGTCCTGAAAGGGATCTTATGGTCATCCTTTGACTTACCTTGTTTTGAATCAAGGTGACGCTTCATGTTTTTTCACATATCTCGTGCATTTTTTCTGTTTTGTATTTCCTTGTTCCAGCGCTCGTCAGACATAAGCTTCTTTACCCACTCCTGCTTGTGTGTCAGTTTCTTAATTTTACTGTCATTGTAAAACACCTTTTGCCCATCCACTTCAGTTAAAGCAAAGAAATCCTGCCCAGTACTTGAGTGTAAAAGGTGACGATCGAGTGAAAAGCTGAAAAAAACAAAACGGCAATTACATCACATGCAGTAAAAAAACGTACCTGGCTGGGTCGGACTTGAAATGGCTAGCAAGCAAGCGGGTCCTTTTGAATATTCCATTTGTTTATCAAATTGCAGCGGTCCATTTGCTTCTTTTCTCTCTTTCGTCAGTCTTCTCAGAAATCTCAGATTTCGCGCTGTACAATCCATCGCACAACTTTTTTCCGTTCTCTCAACTAGACTCGCTTGAATTTCGTGTGCGGTGACGTCACGTGCAAGCATGGGCCCCGAACGTCAAAATAAAAGCGTTGTTCAACGAGAGGTGAAATCAGATGTCAATTATCAAATTTTGGGGTGGCACCCAGGGTGGCCAATTGGATGTCAGGGGTGTTCAGTGCCACCTTGGACCCCCTCTGGATCCGCAACTGATCGCACATGCAATAATTTCTCATAAAACACAATTTCATTAACAAACAACCTGTGTATTATTTTTCTCACCTGTCTGAACACATGGGAGGACCATGAAAATAGCCAAAGCAAGAATTTTAGATATTAGCTTCATCTCAAATGTGTTCGGCTAATGTTCTCTGTGATTCCTCATTATGATGGACTCCGGCAAACATCATACGAAATTTATGATACAATTTATTCTAACCAATCCGAGACTACGACATCATGAATTGTCAGGCAAAAAACTAATCTGCTACTTAACAAAAGAAAGTGAAAGCTGAACACTGGGAACAAAGTTCACAAACAATGTCTTTCAATTATTAACCAAAAAACATCTACTTCATAAACGAATGGCTTGGATATTATAGCGCTTCAGGTAGCCTATTACAGATTTATTACATCTAAAAGTTTGATAACGTTTGATAAAGCGTACCAACCATCATAGATAACTGAAACAGGAAAAGTATTTCATAATAGATGACGGAACACACGAAACGTAAAATTATAACACAAGGAACTTTTAATACTTTGGAACTTAATAACTTTCACTTGATCAGTGACGTATTATATGTCGGCGAGATGCCCTGCCAAGTTGGCCGTCTTGGCTCTGCTTTGTGTAGGTTTAAAACATATTTTACAGACATGTATTATGGTGTCTGTGGTCTTGCCATGACAATAAGCGAAATAATGCTCATGTCGCGGGGTTGCTTTGTCAACATGCGTTTATTTATCGCAGCCAGGAAACTGAAACGCAAACGAGAGGGAAAAAACGTTAGTCACGTGTCACGCCCAAAGTCTCAAATAACACGACAGACAGACAGACAGACTCTGCCCCGCTGCATTCCGCATATCGACGATACTCAAGAAACATGGATTTGGTTAAAACGCTCTTAATCCTTATCGTAAACGGAATAACGCGATCTTAACGGCACGGTATCGCGATACCGCGCTGGTGTTGATATGTCTCGCGCAGCACTAGTGTGGACGGTCCACTAAAATGCGTTTCGTGTTGTTCCGTGTACAGGGTGTGGAGTGGATTACGTGACTTCTCAGGCATGTATGTTCTGTAGCAAAACACACTTGCATTAGTGTCACTGGTGACAGGGTAATGTCTGAAATTCAGAAAGCAGAACAGTAACATAGTCTGAGTTTTACCAGAAAGAAGACAAATCAACCAGCGCTACTTTTGACCTTTGAGCTGAACAGAAGTGAGTATGACTCATCACACACACTTGGCAAGTGATCGCACATTCTGTTGAGCAAATCGAAAAGAGCTCGGTCTTGTTTGAGATCGTGACACTTCAAGTATACTTAACACTTGTATACATTTTTTAGATACAAGTTCAGACTCGAAGATCTTGTTCCTGTAAATTCTGTGAGCAACAAGGGAAACAAAGAGCTATGGCTGCTTCTGTTCCACTGAAGTATAGCCTACACATTAGGGAAAATATAATTATTTTATATCCAATTGTTTTTAGCATTTTTAAAACATATATAAGTAATTTTCATGTAGAGTTCAAGAGGCATGTTAAAAAAAAAGAAAATATGTTCAACAAAGAGTAGGCCTATTTGGGGAAACTGCATATATTGTTGGGTTTGAATCGGATGATGTGCAGAGGCAAATGTTAGATAGGATTAGTTTCTTTAAAGCTCATAATTGTGGGAGACAAGAAGTTGGACTAAACTGTTACATGTTACACGTTGTACAGTAGATGGCAGCAAATAGCAATAAATAAAATCAACACAGTCCACAAGCGCAATCTCTAATGAAAGACTGAAGTTTGGTACAATATCAACAAAACACCTGAACACATGAAACTCCACAAAACAAATAACGTTTAGAAAATGTGGAACGTAAAAACTAACAAAGCACAAGGCTTATCAATTCAGATGAATAAGAAGATTATTTTGAAAAACCGTGTAAACAGATCACAGATACAAACTTTGATTATCACGTTCAAATCACATTAAACAAACTACAGATTCGTGAAGCCTGTTTAAGGATTAACAGGATCTAATTTACATTCAGTCAAGAAGGACTGCCAGAAAAAGTAAAACCTCAGAAGCCGAGAACGTTTCAGAATCGGCACACCGAAGCCAAAGGAGTCAACTGGGGCTCATCTATTCCTAACAATCTACACAACCTCTGTATTTAACTGTAACCAGCCATGTTATAAACTTAAAACTATGAAACCATAAACTTTAAATAAACTATCAACTTAAAATAACACAGACAAAGCGTTTTCTACTGGACCATCGAATCACGTTTAGAGCCTTTAAAGGCGCAGTTCTTGAAAATCAGCGGCCACTAGCGTTGTATTATAGTTTTGCAACGAATCTCCCTTTCGAAGTACGACGGTGGCAGCAACAGTAAAAAAAGATGTCGTCTACTGAGAGAGCGGATAGCAGTGATACAAGCAACGATGTTTCTTTACAAAGGTAAGGCAATATATTAACGTAATTAATCATTTAACATGTATTCTATTGCGAAAGTTACTGTTACAATTCTATAATTAGATATATTTCTTGCGTGTTATCTAGTAAACGCTGAGAGTTGTGAAGTAACTAAAGTTAGCTAATCGTAAATGGCAACGCTGTTCAAAGCGTTTGATCTGACAGCGACATAGGCAGTTAGGTGTAAGTTAGTAGACGTTTGTCTCCCCCTTTGTAAAGTCAGGAACAACCGGAGTACATACCAAAGGGACGGAAAAACATTATTATTCGGAGGTTATATGGCCATTTGTATAAAATGCTAACGTTACCGTTTCAACAAAACAGTTGTTTGGTAAACATTGAAAATGTTGAATTATCTTACCAGTCTAGCAGAAAACAGGCAACTTCAGCGTCGCCTTGAAAACATTTGTCTTTCAACAGTGCCTTCCATCTGATAATAGATACACCGATGTTTATCCTGGATTTCTGCCGCCGTTTGTCTCTAATTCGTCTGGCAGCATCACGTTTGCGCTTCTTTGACGACGGAGATTCACGCTCTGTCGGCTCTTGTGCACAATACGCATGGTCCTCCATTTTATCAAAACTTCTAAGACAGAACAATCAATTGCTTCAGCTAGACGACGACTACTCCTCCACCTCTCCGTACTACGACTTACTACTTTGTGCGTCTTCAACTCAGTGATGACGCAAGCTGCGTCTAAAAACACACACGAAGACCAACATATACGAAACGCGCTCTGTAGAGCTGCTTGTCCGTTAGAGCTTACTGTACAAAACATGGCTGCGCAACATAACAAATTCCATGTAGATAGGCCCTATGTAGATACAACTGGTTTATTCTAAGGTAATAAAAACATAACTTTTCATTACGTAAGGTTTTTATACACATCTAAAGACACAGTTTTGTATGTTATATTGCATTTCTGTTAATAGATCATACAAAACATCCCGCACTGTACTTTACAGCCTTTAAAATTAGATATGTTTAACACAGGATAATCAGAATCAGAATCAAAGAGCTTTATTGCCAAGTGTGCTTGCACACACAAGGAATTTTCTTTGGTGTTGGAAGCTTCTAGTACAGACATTAACACAATGACAATACAATATAATACGATTTACAGTCTAAAAGATTCTAAATTGTGCATATATAAAATAAAGACTATTTTACAGAAAATGGGGGATAATAACATATAAGAGACATTGTACCAGGGTAGTATATAGTAGAATAAACATATTAACAGATTGTATGTACACTTGTGCAAATGGATAATTTAGTAAGTAGAGGTAGTGTTATATACATGTATAACATAAATGTAGATATAATAAGGCACTATAGTGCACACATAGGAGTAGTGGAAGTGGAATATTGCTCTTAAGGAGCAGTTATCTGTTTAGGAGGGAGATTGCCTGGGGGAAGAAGCTGCTTCTGTGTCTGGAAGTCCTGGTGTTTGGTGCTCTAAAGCGCCGGCCAGAGGGCAGCAGATCAAAGAGTTTGTGTGCTGGGTGTGTGGAGTCAATGATGATTTTTCTTGCCCTGTTTTTCACTCTGGAATCGTACAGGTCCTGAAGTGTGGGCAGAGGAGCACCAATAATTTTCTCAGCACTACGAACTGTCCGTTGTAGTCTTCGTAGGTCTGATTTGGTGGCCGAGCCATACCAAACAGTAATTGAAGTGCACAGAACAGATTCGATGACCACTGAGTAGAACTGGGTCAGTAGCTCCTGTGGTAGGTTGAACTTCCTCAATTGACGGAGGAAGTATAACCTCTGCTGGGCCTTCTTTACAATGGAGTCTATGTGGGACTCCCACTTCAGGTCCTGAGAGATGGTGGAGCCCAGGAACCTGAATGACTCCACAGTATCCACAGTGCTGTCCAGGATGGTGAGGGGAGGAAGTGATGGAGGGTTCCTTCTGAAATCCACTATCATCTCCACTGTCTTGAATGCATTCAGCTCTAGGTTGTTTTGACTACACCAGGCAGCCAGCTGAGCAACCTCCTTTCTGTAGGCAGATTCATCACCGTCTTGAATAAGGCCAATGACTGTGGTGTCATCTGCAAACTTCAGGAGTTTGACAGAAGGGTCTGTAGAGGTGCATTCGTTTGTGTAGAGTGAATATAGCGTGGAGAAAGAACACATCCTTGAGGAGCTCCGGTGCTTGATGGTACATGTGCTGGATTTAAATTTTCCCAACCTCACTAGCTGCTGCCTGTTCGACAGGAAGTTAATAATCCACTGACAGGTAGAGGTTGGCACAGAGAGCTGGGTAAGCTTGGGCAGGAGGAGGTCTGGGATTATGGTGTTGAAGGCCGAGCTGAAGTCTACAAACAGGATCCTGACGTAAGTCCCTGGTCTGTCTAGGTGTTGTAGGATGTAATGCAGTCCCATGTTTACTGCATCGTCCACAGACCTGTTTGCTCGGTAAGCAAACTGGAGGGGATCAAGAAGTGGTCTGGTGATGTCCTTCAGGTGGGCCAGTACAAGTCTCTCAAATGACTTCATGACCACAGATGTTAAAGCAACAGGCCTGTAGTCATTAAGTCCAGATATTTTGGGTTTCTTCTGTACAGGGATGATGGTGGAGCGTTTGAAGCATGAAGGGACTTCACACTGCTCCAAAGATCTGTTAAAAATATTAGTGAAGATGGGCGACAGCTGCTCCGCACAGGCTTTCAGGCAGGAGGGTGAGACATTGTCTGGGCCTGGTGCTTTTCTGATCTTTTGTTTGCGGAAAAGCTGGCACACATCCTCTTCGCAGATCTTAAGTGCAGGTTGAATGTCAAGAGGAGGTAATTTACCCATTGACATTTAATTTGCTATAAAAATAGAAATGTGATGCTTTTTGCACTTATATATCTTACCAATGAGTTCTAAAGTGTGGCTCTGTGGGTATAAAAATAGTCCATTAAATAAAAAATAAATAAAATCAATACACATTTTATGGGGTGGAAAGTACGAAGAAGGTAGGAGTTCTCTCAACAGGAAGTGGTCTGGCTTTTGTTGAAACAAGTAACTTGGTATTATCATCTTTTGTATTAGTGCTCCTGTATGACATATCGCTTTATTGCTCCCTGGACTCTCTGTAAGTCGTTTTGGATAAAAGCGTCTACAAAATGACTAAATGTACTATGTAGTAAAATGGGGAGTATGCTATCATGTTACTGGCAACTCCCTGTGTGTTGTGATGCACAGTAAAACAGGAGTGGCGTATAACTGGACAGAAAGACAGAGTGCGCGTGCGTCTGGTGTGAACTGTTGCTTTACACAGCAAGAGAAAGGAGAGATTTTTTAAACAGAAAGTTTTCGGCATCTGTTTGAGCGAACTACTTGCGGGATAGAAATGTCACTAATAACGCTTTGTGTATTTTCTCTATTGCTGGTGAAAGGTAAGAAAGTATTTTAAAGATTTACATTAAACTGCACATGATGTGATTTAACTTAAAGCGATATTAGGTTAATATACTTTGTGTAGCGGTGGACTCGTGGAGAGAGAGCGCGGATTGTAACTTGCAATGGACTCGATGCCCAGAGTACCGATCGCCGTATGACACAAGAATACCTGAAAAGCGTATCGAAATCATACAGAGCATTTTGTTCTTACTGAAATGCAGCCCCGAATACAGACGAACGCATACACCGGCGCTTCACACACGTACCACTGAGGCTCTCTGAATGTTTCCCCAGAATGTGGTATTTCTTCTATTCTGTGTATTTCATAATCATAGTGTATTGGTGAGTTTAAATGTATATATTTCATTTCTGGAATTGTTTAAAGGACTTAACCTCATTCATGTTCTTGGTTTATGACTTACTAATACAGAATTGAATAATAATTGTATTATTAACATTAGAGATGTTGTTGGGTTGTAGGCTGTTTGTAATATAACAGTAAATTAAATAAGTTACATTTTTATATTCATGATTCATGTTAGTTATGTAAGCGGTATTGGAGGTTGGAGGAATTTTCAAGTTGTGGGGTTTTGGCAGGTGGTAGTGTCACTTACATCTGTCAACATTGTTAAAAGTATTTGCACCTGATCTAAGGTGGGAAACCCATAAGAAATCAGTTGAAGAGAAATTAATTTCATGTACATATATTTACCAAGGACATAACTTAAGCCAACAAAGCAAACATTACAGAAACAGTTACAGTTTGGCAGGGCATCATTTTTGCATACGTCAATACCACTGTTACTGTGAACAAACTGACATATTTTCTCACGTCTTTCAAATCTCTCCAGGCTTTGTCGGTACTGCCGACAGTTGTGGTTAGTATGGCGACATAAGGTGCTAATGTAGACAAATGTGAGAAAAACAAAACCTTACCCTCTTTCTTTCTCTCAACAGGAAGTGGTCTGGCTTTTGTTGAAACTAGTAACTTTGTATTAGCACCTATTGTATTATTGCTCCTGTATGACATATCGCTTATTGCTCCCTGAACTCTCTGAAAGTCGCTTTAGATAAAAGTGTCTGCTAAATGTAAATGTAATGCACTCGTGGCGACTCAAGTTCAATTCCCGTCTTGTGCGGTCCTTTGCCGATCCCTCTCTCCCCTGTCTTCACCCAGCACTTTCCTGTCTACTCTACACTATCCTGTCGTAATAAAAAGGCACACATCTCTCCAGGCTTTATTGTCAGAAGACATAGAAACTTATTGGAATTGATATGATTATTTTCACATCTGAAATACTTCTGTGACTGTCTGTGTGACTGTATCATAATCATCTTTTGCTGAGCAGCAGTACAGGTTAACAGGGTTGTGACACAAATAACCAGGATGTCATGAAATCTTTTACATTTCTCTCATTTAACTTTTTATTCATGGTTTATTTAGGAGATTTAACTTTCATTTAAATTGTGTTTACTTTTATTTTCTTTACCAGATCTGCTTGTGTCATATTATTTGGGTTAATATCGGAACCAATAACTTTAACAAATAATTACGGAAAAGTCTAGAAAACGTCTGCATTTCAGTAACATTGAAATACCTTTTCCCAAATGTGCTCTGCAGGTGTGTTTGGTGTTGATACAGCTGAAGTGAAGTCAGTGATGGAGGGAGATTCTGTCACTCTACACACTCATCTCACTCACATACAGAGAGATGATCAGATACTGTGGATGTTTGGACCTCAAGGGACTCGTATTGCTGAGATCTATTATCAGAAACCCAACACGTATGATAAAACTGGAAGATATGGAGGGAGACTGAGGATCAACAGTCAGACTGGATCTCTCACCATCACAAACATCACGAGCACAGACTCTGGACTTCATGAACTTCAGATCATCAACAGCAGAGCAACTTTGTACAAGAGATTCAATATTTCTGTCTATGGTGAGTGAATTTCAACCTTGTCTTCTGTCAATGGTCATTTGATTTGTTTTTAATAATAAATTAAATAGAAACATTTCTAATTCATGTACATCTTAAGTATATCAGAACAGCACAGGTTTTGGCTGGTTGAGATGTGCTGAGATGCTTTATGTACACCATTTACAAACAAGAAAAAACCTCGCTTTCTAAAAGTATATCCTGACAAAATATGTGAATTCTCAAGCAGCATTAAATTGATGTGAGAACTTTTTCCTTGATGTTTTCCAGACCGTCTGACCATTCCCATCACAAACCAAACTCAACATCTCAACACCACTCATGTCTTTAAGACATATCCAGGTATGTGAATAGTTATTTTTATTTTTAAGTCGTGATATATACTGTATATAAATATCAGCGCAGCTGTTGGAAGTATTATCGTCAGTGCTTAAAAAGATATTCTGCTCATCTGAAAATGTCTCACACCGCGTGTACACCGGGCATGGCACGACACAACAAACCTGTTAAAAACAAGCCGGTTGTCGTGTCACGCCGGTCGCTTCTGGTGTAGACACGGTGTAAAGGTCAGTTTATGGTTCTGCGTAGGACCTACGCCGTAACATACAGCGTAGCCTATGTACGTAGACGACGCCGTCGTGAACATTTATGGTTCTGCGTTGAGAGTATGCGTCATACTGCAATTACACCGCCGAAACGCTAGTTGGCTCTTTGTGTTTTCATGGGTTTGCTCTTCTTCGCCGATGTTTTGTGTGTGTGTATGCTAGTGTTTGCAAACGACAATGGAAGCCAAACCGACGTTAGAGGAAATCTCTCTCCAAGAATTCGCCGCCATCTGACAGTCTTTATAGTCCGCCGAAGAGGAGTCATACAGATGCGTGTATTTCCGAACCTCTTCAATCAGACGCTCAGTAACTTGGTCGATGTCGATGCTCACCATGTTGTTCTTTTGTGGACTCTGAACTTGCCGGAAGAAGACACCAGAGAAGAAGATGCCGGAAATGCGTAGAAGGAAGTACGATGCTGCCAAACTGACCAATCACAGCGCTTGCGGTCCGCGTAGGGTCCGCGTTGAGTTGACGCGTTGTTACATTTTTGGAGAGGTGCGCGTCAGGCTACGGCGTAGGGTACGCACAGGGTACGCGGCTCTGCGTAGGCTACGTGTAGGTCCTACGCAGAACCATAAACTGACCTTAAGAGTTTCAAAGACGGTTGTGCAGGTAGTTGAAACTGAAAAGGACAGCAATAATGATTAAACAATTTACCACGCAAAAATAGAAAGATGGCTTAAAGCAATCCAACTCTTATGTTTGTTCATTATATATATTGTGTTGCATAAAATAAAATGTTTGTGTCGACAAATAAACATCTGCTGTGGACATGTGCTGTAGGTAACCCACAAAACATGTTTGGAAAAGTGTTCATATCAAATTAAATGTTTCCAAACCTGCTTGTTTCGTGGTGTCTAGATGAGAACCGGTTACACGTCTGTGCCATCGCAGCAGCAGCGGTGTTGGTGGTTTACATCGTGATTGTTGTTGCAGTCAAACACAGTCAATCAGGGCAAGAATGTAAGTGTTACAGCAAATGCAACAAATCTTGTCACCTGCTTTTTTTTGCAAGAGTTTTGTTTTGAACCCTCCCGTTACACACGTCCTTCAATTACCCTTAACCCAAATATAAACATTTTCTCTTAATTTATTCACCCTCGGGCCATCCCAGCTGTGTTTGTGCTGACACAAGCTATGTCACAAGATATGACAATCATTTCGATCACTGATCTGTTTATTTATTTGTTCAGTTAAAGATTGTAGCTTTAATGAATGAAACACGCCCTATGGCTGTTATTGGTTCTTTTATGAACATATTTAACTCATTTTCCCTTGTTCTGTGTTTTTTACAGAGACCCAACAGGGATGAGGTTTTACCACTATAGCAGCCTGAAGAGTGCCCTCTATAATGTTTACGACATTTTTTTTAATGCAGTCATTGTTTGTAGTACAGTGTATTAAATGTGATTCCTGCCTTCATGAAGACAGATGTCTGATGTCTCTGACGATGCTCAGCTCAGCTCTTTTGGATCTGATGCCATAAACCAATCAGATCACATTTTCAACGGAACGGAACTGAACAGAGGATTAAAAAGACATCAGTTTGCGAACTTCAACAAGATGCTGATAACTTCCCTAGTTTACACTGGGTTTCGCAAAGATTTCCTAATTACAATGGATCTTAGCTTTGTTATAGGCTACTTTATGAATGCTCATTACGTTTGACATATGTTACCCAAAATGGCACTTTTGCAAATTGCTGGGCTTTAGGTGTTACTTACTTAGTCACTCCACAGTCAAACTGTGTACCCCTTCATGACAGTGTTGTTCCCGGTTGGCAGTGGCCTATTTCAGCAGAATAACGCACGCGTACGCTGCACACGTTGCTCAGGAATGGTGGAGGAACATGATGAAGAGATCAGGGTGTTACCCTCGCTTCCAAAGTGCCCAGATCTCAATCCATGGCAGCTCCTCCTCACAATCTCAGGACTTGAAGGAACTGCTGCTAATGTCTTGTTGTCTGTAGTCATTTACATGCTATCAAATGTCATTTGTGCGTGTGAGTGTGTATATATACAATATATTTTCAATAAATAAATTGCTCATGCCATGTCTTTAGGTGTTATTTGTAACATGAACATGAAGAAATAATATTTTCTCAAATGGAAAAACCCTTTATGACTCCTCATAACACAGTTAACGTACATGATAACTTGGGACGTGAACGGATGCCAGAACCATGTTGTCTGCTACACACCTGACACACAGAAGTTCTCCACAGTGGCTAATTTCCACAACAATATACAAATTAATATGCACTTATACACAACCTTTACAATAAAACTTAAATTAGTTAACTACATTTGTCAAATTAAATATTAGTAAGCTATTTCTTACAATACAGCATTTGATAATCTTGGTAAAAACAAATTTTAATATTTAATGTAAAAGTTGTATATGTCATCACTTCATGCAGTATGAACTAGCAAAAACTATTGCGTCAGTATGTATTATTAACATTAGGCTATACAAGATGGTGCACACCGGTGTCCTGGCGAAAAGGGTGTCACTGAAATACTGTACGAGGCTGCACGTGGGAAACGCCTGTGTCCGCCCCCCCGGAAAACAACGCGTTTTCCATAAGTGCGAGGTTGCGTCGCGAGCACCAGCGCTTCCATCAAGAGCCTCTCCAACTCCATTTGTAACCTTTATCATATCCCGACCGAGGATACCAGAATGCTATTAATACGTATTTGTGTGGTGCTCTCACCGTTTATTTTAAAAGGTAAGAAAGTCTTTTGGTGACTTACATTGAAGAAAATGATGCGGTTGGGCTGCTCGCTCCGCTGAAACTGCGTTTAGGACGTTAACTCGATTCTCTATGTGAACAGTCGTCAAGAGAGCGTAATTTGTCATTTAAGAGAATTGCCTCATAACCTGAATTCGGTACGAATACTTTAGTGCTGTTGTTATTTATTGTGTTGTGTATTATTTCACGGTGTTTTTTGTTTAAACGTCCTGTATCATCCTATCGCACGAACATGTGTCATTTAATACTCGTTAATTCATTCTAAGCTTATTGTTACGAGTTTTGACAACGCGTCCTATCCACTAGCTGTTTCGAACAAACCTGTGGTGTACCACCATGACTTCATAGAGGAGGATGCAGCGCGCGCTCGCGCGGTTATTCCTGTCAAAAAAGACGGACAGCCGGTGTAGCGTGGATAGCAGCTAGAGAGTCCGCGGTGCGTGTCTGTCAACAAAGACGTGATATACTACCATAAATAAACGGGCGATCCGTCTAGTTTGTTAAAGAAATGGAGACGTCTGTATACCAGAGGACAACAACTTTGTTCGCCCTTGCGCAGAGCTTCTCCGAACTCTGTATGCAAAATTTATACATCCACAAGGGGCACTCAAAACAAGTAAATATGAACTAGGCTATATGAACTTCCTTGAACATAAATTGAGTAACTGGATCAAACTGGATCAAACATCGTGAGTCATCTAATCCCCAAGCAAGGATATTGAAAAGCTTGCACACAACAGTCATGCCGCATCACTCCGTTTAATAAAGTTCTAAAGCTGTTCGGTTTAGCGTTGTACTGCAAGAGTTATGTTTTAAAACATTACAAATAAAAAATATTTATAGTGATTTTCACTCTGGACACCATTGTACCGATAGTATTGGCATTTTAAGGGTTGTCTGTGATGCCCCTCCCTCTTCCTCCTTCACCTTGTGTTGTTTGCCGCTATGTATTATCAACAAAAGGACTGTTGTAACAAAACAGACTAAACTAACAAAAGATATACAATAACCAACAATTACTAAATGGCACTAAACCACTAAAGGATAAAAATAAAGTAAATACGGATAGAAAATCAAGTGTTGGATGCAGGTCTAACAGAATGAGGTTATTTTATGGAAAGATTAAGGGTTGGTTTCTGTTAGGTAAACCCTCAATCCTAATAAAAATAGCTAAAGAATGATTTATTTGGTAATCAGTTATCTAAAAATAAAACTAGAATTAAAATATAATGTCAAGTAATGTCAAGGTGTCAGGAAAGAGGTTTGGATAGAGATATTCACATTAGATGCGGTGGAAAAGGAGATGGATTCGGTTTTGAACAAGATGCTGATCCACTGAAACATCAAGAGGGTCCAAGGAATCTGGAACATGAAGATCAGGTCATGAAGTTGGAGCAGAGGGTCCCTGTTGAAGGTACCTGCTCTCCTGAATTTTACCTGGTTGATGTCATTGAATGACATCAATGGCAAACTAGTCATCTTATTAGAAATTAATTAGATTTAAATATCTTCACTAGATGACTAACCCAGACCTGCCACCCTGTACGCATTTTAGTCAAATCAAGCAATAGCAAAAGCAGAGTTAGACCAATCATAGCGCTGGATTAATTACCCAAATAGCAAGCAGGGTTGATTGACAAATAGAAATGGGTAAGGCCTATCACTAAAAAGAGACTGCAAATCTACAGCAACAAAAATCCGAGAGGAGAGCTCGATCCCCCTTCCACTCCTGCCGTCTGACTGATTTCTTAAGCAAGGACAGTACAGTTGTCGTTCACGGTACTTCTAACTTAATGTAAATGGGTAGGGGTGGGATGTGGAAAGTTGAAGTAATGAATTGAGTTAACTTAATCCAGCGTTGCCAACTTTCAGACCCCTTTTGCGACTTGGTCGTGCAAAGGTGCATAGCGTCAAATCTAACAACTTTTTGGATAAACATGAGCTTTCATTCAGTAGGGAAACGTCCCCACTATTGCCCCGTTTAGCGATGTCTTTTCCTGTCGCAGAATCGTCTCTATTCTGTGCCCATGGGCAGTAGAGAGAAGCAGCGCATTCTGTTGACCACACCATAGCTGCCTCGCAATTGAATGGGTACAAAACAGCATTTCCAAACATCTGGCACCAAGCAGTCTGTCATGAACGGTGAGTGAACAAGGACAGAGGACCCAGGTGCAGACAGCGGGCAAGGGGTTAACAAGACATTAATAATAAAATAAAATAAAACAAAGACAAAACAAAAACCCACAATGGGGTAAAACAAGAACATGGATATAACAGGATACAGGAACAAGGACTAACTACACCTAACAAGACTAAAGATAACATTTACCATCCAATACGACTAGACTGGACCACATGAAACGAATGACAATGAACCAGCACAGGACAGAGAACAAATGGGCATTATAAGGGATCAAAATCAAGAGGGGACAGGTGTGGGGCATGAAATCATAATGAGCACTAACAAGGAAACAAGAGGGTAGGAACAATGACGAGACCGGAGAGTATGGAAGGCCATCAGTGCCAAAATGCCCCTCTCCACATGAAACAAGAGGTTCTGTCATGATTCTGCCACTAGATCAAGAAAAGCAAGAAAAGATGGGGCAGAACCATGACATAGTGGTGATACTTGTCATTTGGAGCGTTTCTTTCGTAGAGATCTTTGGTGGTATATTGTTCCAAGGCTCTCAGATGCCTACTGCAGGTGTTCAACACCTCAGCCCCATAAAGCAAGGTGGGGAGGACAATGGCTTTGTAGACTTAAGGCAAAAGTATAGTCAGGCAATCCACGTGCCGCCTACATGACATAATTTTGGTCATCAGGAGGGTCTGAGGACGTCCACACACACCGTCCACACACACCGCTCTCAAAAAATGGGCTGCATTTTTGGGACAAGTACAACAGCACGTGCGTGAGAAAAGTGCACTAGTCTACTTGTGTCAATACACACACAGAAAGTGTGCAGTGTGCCGTTGTCGTTGCAATGGAGAATGACTTCCTATATTGTTAATTTGCAGTGGGTCTGTGAATGACGCGACTCAGCGCTGACCTCTGACGGTCTGGTAGAGCACACATACTGCGCATGTGTCGAACTCGGACTTGTTAGTGCGCGAGACGGACTTGGACGCGGAAAGTCAGAACCTGGCGCTTAAGGGGCGGTTTCCCGGACAGGGAATAGATTAAGTCAGGACTAGGCCTTAGTTAAATTGGGATATTTAAGATGTTTTTAAAAACATACCTTACAAAAGACATTAGGCTACTGGTGTGCATCTCGAGACAAAACAATGGCAATGATCTTTTTAAAGATATGTAAGTGTAAGTTGTTTTCGATCAAGACACCTTTAACATTTAAGTTAGTCTGGGACTAGTCTTAAACCCAGTCTGGGAAACCGCCCCTAAGAGTTTGTGTGGGCTGTTAGGTCTCTGTCACAAAATAATTTTTTTACACTGGGGTTCATGGCTTCCATAATAGGGTGTTCAGTGGTTTGGTGAAAATGGCTATACACCTCTGTTTTATGTATACAGTTGGAAAGACTGAGAGGAGAACACAAGTTTAATAGCTTTCTTTTAACTACAAGGTGATCATCTACTTTCAATAGATTCAGGAGTTTTCAGATTTCTGAACTGAAGAAAATGTTTCACACATTTTTGTTTTGTTTGTGCGTGTGGCATCTGATCGATGAGTTATAAGTGTGTTTTTATGACTTTAATTCTTTCAATGTTTGTCTGTTACAGCATTTACATTCACCATTCTTAAATTCTGAAAGAACAATGTATGTAAACTCTTCAATTCTGAGGTACAATGAATGTAGGTTTATCGGGACATTTTTTAACATTGAGATGACAGTCTAGCTAAAACGTAATAACTGAGCACACTCAATGGCTCAAAATATTAGATGACATCTACAATTAGGCATTTAGAAATGAAGTTTTACTGTAACATCCAAGGAATCTGCAAGGTGTGTATCTGCATAACTTAACAGTATCAGGGAATAAAAGTTTTGTAACATCATAATTTTCATACTGATCTGAACTCATACACATCACAAAAATTTGTTTTTTTCAACACCATTTTGCTTTTTAGCCGTTCTTCATTTTTTCACTTCAAATACAAACTGTTATTATCTTTGACAAACTTTTTTTGTGTTTGTGTTCTTCAGGTGCGTTTGGTGATGCAGATGAAGTGAAGTCAGTGTCAGTGTCAGTGATGGAGGGAGAAAATATCACTCTAAAAACTAATGTTACTGAAAGTGTTCATATGATACTGTGGAGCTTTGGACCCCAAGAGACTCCTATAGCTAGAATCCATAGAAAAGCCAGTGAGATCTCAGTATATGATGAAGTTCTTGATGGGATGTTCAGAGGCAGACTGCAGGTGGATAATCAGACTGGATCTCTCACCATAACAAACATCACAACTCAACACTCTGGACTTTATCGAATGACCATCTATAGCATCAAAGAGACGAAACACAAATTCAGTCTTAATGCTCATGGTGAGTAAAGATTGACAGATGACTCACACTCTTCATACTCTTGTTTTTGCAAAATTACATAATAAATATTTATGAAATATTCAAAAGATTAGAAGTCTGTCAGATGTCACACACAATATTAAAACTCATGATAAAAGCAGCTCTCTAACCTCCTGTTAATGTTATTCAGAACCACACTTTTTCTTGGACTCACTGAATATGTCTGATTTATTCTTTCCTCCTGTTTTTCAGCTCGTCTGCCTGTTCCTGTCATCAACAGAAACTCTTCTCAATGTTCTCCATCATCAGAAAGATCTTCAGTGTCAACATGTGTGTTGTTGTGTTCAGTGATGAATGTGACACGTGTGAGTCTCTCCTGGTACAAAGGAAAGAGTTTATTGTCCAGCATCAGTGTGTCTGATCTCAACATCAGACTCTCTCTACCTCTGGAGGTGGAATATCAGGATACAAACACATACAGATGTGTCATCAACAATCCCATCACAAACCACACACAACATCTACACATCACTGATGTCTGTCAGCCGTGTTCAGGTGTGTCAGCAGTTATACACTATTAATGTTTATTCAGGCACGTCGTTGTAAGAATGGTCACAATCAAGATTGCTGTTATACCCAGTATCAGCACAGCTGTTGACGCCATTATTGCCAGTGTAATGTAGTTCTTTTACTGTGCTATTTAGTTCACCTGACTCAGATTTGGGGGACTAATTATAAATCTATTATTAAACAAAGTCCAATGAATGAAATCACAAACACATTAACAAACATGTGAACACAGATAACACCAAAACAAAACCAGAACAACATGGGAAAATGTTTGAAAAATAAACTGCATAAGATTTGTTTGTTACTCACACAAATCTGTTTCTTTGATGATGTCTAGGTTTTAAAGACCGTTCAAACCTCTGGATTGTAGCAGTGATTGTGGTCTTGATTCTAATAGCAGCAGCAGCAGCAGTAGTCAAATACTGTAAGAAAAAAACAACAACAATACAAGGGGGTAAGTTTTACAACAAAGATGCCACATTCTTTCCTGCAAGACTTTGTTTTTTAAACTTCTGCAGAGACACTAAAATCATCCATAAAAGACACTGATTCACTTCAAATGTGTTTAGTTTGATTTGAGATATACTCAGGGGTTCAATTGGGATTTGTTTTGTTTGTGCCGGGGCTCTGTGGGATTTTGAGGGGTGCGTATACGAAGTATATAATCTTATTAATAGACAAACTGTAAAATATGAAGTAAGAGAGCCCAATGCTATGAACAATAAAATGCTGATCAAACTAGATGCCCGCAGTTTACAAAGGTATACATGTAAGAAAATCTTTCCTTGTGTCAATATCAAATATCTTAATTTATTAATGTCCACAGAATTGTATATATGACCTGTGTACAGTGTTGGGTGTAACTAGTTACTAAATAATTAGTTACTGTAATTTAATTACTTTTCCCTTGAAAAAGTAAAGTAAGGGATTACTCTTATTTTTTCTGTAATTTAATTAAAGTTACTTTTGATGTAATTAAACTAAATACTTTGTGTAATATATGTGTGTGTAATAGTGGAATTGACATAAAAATTCAGAGTCTAACTTTAAAATCTGTGCTTTAATGTATAATTCTCACATTTGTAATACTTTGGTCAGTTAATAAAAATACTTTATGTAGTTTAATATAATTTATTTGAATGAATTAAAAAAGCCATTTCATGACTATCCTTGAATCACTTAACTAATCAAGGTAGATATAGGATATAGAAAGTAATTAGTAATAAGTAACTAAATACTTTTTGGAGAGAGTAATTTGTACAGTAATCTAATTACACTATTGAATATGTAATTAGTAACTAGTAATTAATTACTTTTTGAAAGTAACATACCCAACACTGCCTGTGTATTTCCAGTACTTTTCTGTCAAAACTACATACAACATTCACATTCATTGCGTTCCAAACAGAATTTATCTCCCTCAAAAGGGCCCTTCAGAAAGGAACATCATACAAACGCCATTCCAAATAAAGAGAAAAGTCTGCAGTAGGGCATAGGGATGATGGTTACTACGTTGCAATGCAATATACAGTATATGCAACGGTTGCATAGATCAATTTTTCTGCAATTATCAATGTACTGACAAAAGAGGTTACATTGTTCCTTAAACTTGAGTTTGTACTGTGGCATGACGGAGTGCCGCTCCATAACACCAAGAGCCCCGCACACACACGGGGAGCAGAGCGAGATTTCAACCTATTTAACCCATGGATATAGTAACTCAACTCTGCAGGAAGGTGGCGCTCTAGAGCAGTACTGAACCCCTTCAGCAAAACAACTGGAAAAAAGCAACAATTGTATTTACAATTTATTTACAGTTTATTCCAACTATATTTTATAGCCCAACAAGCAGAGATGATGCCTATGAATAACAACAATAATATGGTAAGCCACTGTATTTATGTGTCACATTACCGATAGTATTAGTATACTACTAAAAACAGATGATGTAATACATTTCTAAAATATACAGCCAAATAAAAATATTATATTAACATATTTAGAATAACAGTTAACCCCTTTGTGACTGGTTCTGTGATTTCTTACAGGCACCCAACACTGATGAGGTTTCTGGACCACTAGTGACTTCAAATGAAGTTAAACACTAGTGCCCTCAATTCTTGTATAGTATAACAAAACCTACTGAATCTGTTTCTAGCCAGACGAAGTCTGGACTGAGCATTGAAGCACAATTATTAAGAAGTATTAACTCACAACAGCGTTGATATTTAAGTACGGATTGAGTCATTTCATGACGGAGAGAGATCTAGTGAAAGTGGACACTAATCTTTGGATCTATAAGATCTGCAAGCCATATTGGATCTATCATTTCGAATGAAGAATTATCTTTGAATTGTTTTTTGTGATAATCATGAAGTTTAATCTTTGCTATTTAGGACATGAGACATATGTTGGTGTTTTTACATTTATATTTTACATTTACATTTAGTCATTTAGCAGATGCTTTTATCCAAAGCGACTTACAGAGAGTTCAGGGAGCAATAAGCGATATGTCATACAGGAGCAAGGAGCAATAATACAATACAATAATACAATTTTGATATGCACTTTATGACCAGATGTTTGCTAATATATTTATTCTAACATGTAGTCTATGTATTGATATATATTTGATGTATGGACTATTAGATGGATTACGGGAATGCCTGTTTTATTAATGAGCACAGGTGTATGTTTGATAGCACATGGCACTGAGGAAGGGTTATCACCCAAAAACGTTTTGTCTGCACTTGAATTTTTTGGCAAGCCTTTTGAAAGTATGCTGATCCTTTTTTCTATTTTTTGGATATTATTGGATTTTTTGTGAAACATTTTTTTTACGTGTTTTTCAAAAATGGACTTGATCATGTGCTTTAAGTATTACTTACAAGTTGCCATCTGTTTATCAACAGCTGAAATGTACTGTTACTATAGGATTACTCGTAGTTATAATACATACTTGTTACAAATGTTTATCACCTGATGTAAATATAGAAATGTTTTATTATATTTTATCAATGTTGTTCATGTTGTAAAAATTGTTGCTGTCTTAAATGAAGTATATCAGATTGATATAAAAAGCTGAAGAGCTTTTATATTTAAAAATGAAGGGCTAATGTTAAGTGTTTTCAAGCATTATGAGTCTGGGTGTGGGGGGTCTCTGGCTTTTTAAAATAGTTTATCATCTGTTGTGTATTCTATGCACTGTACACATGATTTATAGCCCAGATCTATATACAGATATATACTTAGCACAACCTTTTGTCATTGAGTTTTACAGTCGGGAATAAATGAAGAAAGGGGCTAATCAACATAAATTATGAATGTTATATTTGATATATATTCTCTCTGAAGTGCAGCAGCAGGTGCCAGCAAAAAAATGTTTGTTAGTGTACCAACAACATCCATTTATTTCTCCATTCCGATTTCATTAATTTATGTTAATTTTCTTTTAATTTTGAGTTCTTTTTCTTAAATTAATTTAAACAGATTAATTGAAGATAACATGATATTAACCCTTGTGTATCAATTTAAAAAACTCAAATTGACAAAAATGTCCATGTCCAAACACGGTCATTAAAATATTATATATACATATTTTTTCACAATTTCAATAACTTTCTTTTTTTTCACTAGAATCAGTGCTTATCATAACTACCAAACATTCATTCATTTTTTGAATTTTAACCCGTTAAATACCAGTTTGTTTACATGGCGACCCTGTTGTTTTTATGAAAAAAATGAACAATTCTTAATATTTTCTATATACTAAATGTGAATTTTTATTACAGTCTTGGATATATTAATAATGAACAACAACAACATGATTTTTATTGCATTATTATTTTTGGAGCAGTGTCAGATTTTTAAAAAAATGTCCATGTTCAAAAACATTTTTTTAATGAAAAATATTTTTAAATCTCAGTAAGCTACAGTGACTTGAATATAAGGTGTTGGATTTGTGATTTGCTGTAAAATATGATGTCTTTCTTTCAAGCTGTATACATACACACACAAATAAATGTCCGTACACACAAACCACACTTTGATATCTATACTAACACATAAACACAGTTAGCTGTATCTTTTGTTCGGTTTGCCCGCCGTGCTGTATAATACAGCAGAAACAGGAAAACTGAAATGTTCCATACACTAAAATGGAGAAATTAGCATAAGCAAAAAGTAAATAGTACACATTTGAAAACGTTTAATTTTCTTGAAATGTATTCATTTTTCGTAATTTTTAACCCTTTTCCAACATATTCAAAGGATTTTTATATGGAATGTATGATTTATGCTTGCATGGCAAACAGTTAAGAATTTGTAGTTTTAATGTGTTTCAAGGAGGACATGTTTGTCCAAATGGACCTGAGTGTAACAATTGTACAGTATGTACGTAGTTTAAAAACATTTATGAAAGTAAAATGGAGCAAAATATAAAAATTCCAATAAAAATACAAACATTTTGCTAAATTTATGATGTTTGCATAAACACAGCCAAAACGACAAAGAAAACAAAACTGAAATGGACAAAAATGTCCAAAATACCGCACAAGGGTTAAAGGGATAGTTAGCCCAAAAATAAAAATTCTGTTATCATTTATTCACCCTCAGGTTGTTCATACCTGTATAAAATTATTTGAAATTAGACCTCATCCCTATTGACTCCCATAGTATTTATGTTTACATACTATGACAGTAAATGGGGAATGAGTTTGAAGTTTGAGTTTGGAATCTGTTTGGTTACTGACACTCGTCTTAATAGGCCTACATTTGGACTTTGGACTGGATTGATAGGGATGATAGGGATCCTGAGATGATCACTGACTATAATCACTACAAACATTTCATTTTTGTTTTATGAACATATATAGAAAAAAACGACAGTTCCGTTTAAAAAAGGAATAGACAGTTGTTCATGTTCACGGTTTACCCAGCTGGCCGTGTTGGTTCTGGTGGTCCGTCTACTGTCTAACTGGTGACTGTTTACCTCGACATATAATGTCCTTCTACTTTAAAAAGATGCTGTCTCCAAGGGGAGCGCTTGTTTTTATCACCGCCTCTCGTTTGCCCAAGTAACTTCAAGGCAAATAAGAGGAAATTACGTTACTCAAGATTCAAAGAACCTTTATTTGCATGATAAAACAAATTTTACATCGCCAAAGCACGGGGAAATGAATTCTAAACATTCTGCATAAAAACAGATTAAGACAAAAATAAAATAAAAGTATATAAGAGTCTATATATACATATCAATACAAAGAGAAAAAGAGCAACGTATTGATGAAAGTTCTCAGTGAGGGTGACAGGATCCTGTCAGTTTGTGGGTTGTATTGTTTTGTTCTGTTGGTTGTTCTTTTGTCCTGGCAGGACTTGACATATCTTGCAACTAGGTTTGAGCTTATTTAGTTGACTAGAATGCCCCGGCGCTGCGCAGCATATACGGAAAGTCCCACACTCACACCGTAGATATAAATAACTAGATGCCGCATTAGGATCTGTTTCTGGGCCGTAGGTCGTCCGCCATATTGGAACGGTGCAAGCCGGTCCGTTAATACTCAAGATCAAGCTGACTGTATGATTATGAAAACATAGTTATTCTTGTGTAAACTCAAAGAGTATATCTGCTACACTAACAGGTGACAAAAAACGAAAGGTTATCCCATTTTGCGGGAATTTAAATCTCCGTGGTTTTCACAGCCATGGCTGCGCAGCGCCGGGGCATTCTAGTCAATCGTGAGTGACGTTGGTGGACCGTTCCAAGATGGAGGACACGTCTACGTGCTTGGAGTGCTTAAATGCGGCATCTAGTTATACATATCTATGAGGCACAGACTTCTATCGGGTTACACCTCGACGCAAAGAAGGAAATCATTTTGGATCTTTTTAAAACGCTCTCATTTTTCTCTACTTTTAGTTTCGATAACAAAAAGAGGGGATAGTAAGATTTCTAACAGCTGGGTACTGTGATACCGTTCTAGTTTATGCACATCGTGAGTGTACGTCGACTAAAATGCGTTGCGATTTCTTCAGTGTAAGTAACATACAGGGTGTGGCGATGTCTACATGTTTTTTCCAAGCATGTACAGTATGTCTATGTTCTATAGCGAAACACGCTTGCATTAGTTTGCAATTTAGAACAGAAGTAATGTGGAAATTGGCAGATTTACCAGGAAGAGGACTGAACAATACTTATCGCCCCCTTTGTCCTGTGAGCTGAACAGAAGAGATGACTCATCACACCAGGTATGTGCAATTGGTCGCTCATTCTGTTTTTATTATTATTTATTTATGTGCAAATCGATGAGAGGTGGAATGGTTTGAGATGGTGGCGTTTTTGTAAGAAGAACTGCCAGAAAAAAAGCCAAGAACTCGAGGCTCCGCCTACAAATCAGTTAGAAAGCATTTCATGACATGGTTGTGTTAACCATTTATATGCTGCTTCAAGGGTGGTGTAGAAGGCAGGTGAGAACCAACTGAGAAGAGTGCAGAATAGATGTGCGAGCATTGTGGAATTCGATTAAGCTTCGCCGAAGACAGATGCTATACTGTCCGGTGTCAGCTATAGCTTTATACAGCGAGAGAGAAGGGCGATTTTGTTTTTAACAGGAAAAGTTTTTGGTTTAGGCAGACACGATCTGTCTCATTCCTTAGGACGAACCTACGGAATATTAGGATGTCAGTGCCACTGCGTTGTGTACTGCTTGGTCTATTGATTTTTGTTTTGAAAGGTAAGAAAATATTTTTGATGATTGTATATTTAATGGAAAACGATGTCGTTGCCATCTTCAGCGCTGCCCGGTGACATTTACATTGATGCATTAGACGGACGCTTTTATCCAAAGCCACTTGCTGAGCATTGAGGTTTACACGTGTCTTTTATCAGTATGTGTGTTCCAGGGGATCAAACCCACGACCATTGAGTTGTTAGCGTGGGTTAGAGTTAACGTTACTGGAACCACCGGGTCACTTGCGCGGAGCCTTTTTTCACTTGCGCGGAGCCTTTTTTCACTTGCGCGGAGCCTTTTTTCACTTGGGCGGAGCCTTTTTTCACTTGCGCGGAGCCTTTTTTCACTTGCGCGGAGCCTTTTTTCACTTGCGCGGAGCCTTTTTTCACTTGCGCGGAGCCTTTTTCACTTGCGCGGAGCCTTTTTTCACTTGCGCTGAGCCTTTTTTCACTTGGGCGGAGCCTTTTTCACTTGGGCGGAGCCTTTTTCACCTGGGCGGAGCCCTTTTTCACCTGGGCGGAGCCTTTTTTTCATCATGCATTCTACTTTACTATATTTCATAATACACTTTTACATGGTTTTTAAAAACTTAATTAAAAATCCAGTATTACTGGTATCCAGTATTATTTACGTTTACTCTAGTCAAATATTTGAGTAAATGTAAGTACAAGATTTTTCATGTACACGTGTTACAGATAAAAAAAGTGTATTTATGAAATGTTGTGGAGTAACGGTTATGATATATTTACATTTACATATTTGTTTTAAAATGTAATAAAGAATATTTTTCCAAAGAAAACACTACAGATACTTGCGTAAAAATACTTAAGTACTGTCCACCTCTGCACAAAAGAAGCAGTAAACAGGGAACTATTGTAACAGGCATGGTAAAAAACACATTGGGTAAAGTTGATTGCAGACTGTAGCAGTTTTTGAGGATGCTGCCGGATAACTCTATACGAAGCATCTGGATGAAATGGATAATGGAATCTAAAATCGAAAGTTTTTGTGTGTGTGGAACTCTCCCGAGAGATGGGTTTTAAGTAGTTTTTTGAATGTTGTGAGAGATGTGGTTGACCAGACTGTGGTAACATTCAAGTGAGGGTGTTTTTTTGCTCTCCATTGTGTGCAGGTTTTGGGCTTGGTTAAAAAAGAGACAACCCTCCTGACTCAACCTAGCACTCTGGAAATAATATCTGAACATTAAGCCATTTTTTTCTAAATTGTGTTTGTGCAGGTGTGTTTGGTGTTGATGAAGATGAAGTGAAGTCAGTGATGGAGGGAGATTCTGTCACACTACACACTAATCTAACTCACATACAGAGAGATGATCAGATACTGTGGCTGTTTGGACCTCAAGAGTCTCGTATAGCTGAAATATATAAGCAAAAACCCAAGACAGAAACTGGAAGGCATGGAGACAGACTGAAGCTAAACAATGAGACCGGATCTCTCACCATCACCAACATCAGAACTGAACACTCTGGACTTTATCAACTACAGATCATCAACAGCAGTGGAACTTTATACAAGACTTTCAATGTTACTGTCTATGGTGAGTTAAGAGAATTTTAGAATTGTGTCTGTTAATGGTCATTGATTTGATTTTTAAATGAGAAATAAAACCGAATAGACATGTGTTTCTCACTCATGTACATCATAGGGATTTCAAAGCATACAGCACAGTGTCCGTCTGCACACAGTAGTAAACAGGAGGTCAAGGTTTTGCTGCTTAAGATCAGTTGAGATGCTTTGTGTACCATATTAAAAAAAAACACTGACAACGTAAGTTAATTCTTAATTAGCATATACTATATTTTAACTGAGAGGCTAAGTCTGCCTGTTCCCATCACAAACCAAAATCAACATCTCAACATCACTCTTGTCTATCAGACGTGTTCAGGTATGTACAAATTTATAGTATGTTTATTTAGGCATGTCATTAGTGATGTTTAGGAATTGTCACACAAGCAAAAGTGATGTTGTACCAAATATCAGCAGAGATGTTTATTGTATTATAGTAAGTGTTTACTAAGAGATTCTGCTCATCTGACAAAATCTGTGGTAAAGCTTTTCATATTTAAAGATGGTTGTGCAAGTAGTTGGTTCTGTTGTTTGGATTGTTTGAAAACTGGTTTGTGTTCAAATAAAATGTTTGTTTAGACAAATAAACTTGAACATTGTGCTAAAATTAAGACCACAAAGGTGTGTTGTAGCCTAGGTAACCAGCGCAACATGTTTGTGAAAATATTTGTTAAATAAACATTTTCTATAATCTGCTTGTTCCATGATGTGTAGATGCGTCTGCCGGCAACCGTTCACATGTCTGTGCCATCACAGTAGCAGCAGTGGTGGTGTTGGGGGTTTTCATCGGGATTGTTGTAGCAGTCAAACACTGTTGGACCACTAGACAATTTGAACAAGGATGTAAGTATTACAGCAAATACACCTGCTTGTTTGTCAAGATTTGTTCTGAACCCTCCTGTTAGACACTGACTACCTTCAATTTCTCTCAAAGGAACAGTTCACCAAAATATGAAAATTCTTTTCATTTCTACTCACCCTCACGACATGCAAGAACCAATGAGATTCATTGTTATTTACGTGCTGCCATATTTAAACACGCTACACTGATCTGTACGTTGCAAGGAAAGTGTGATGAATTGATCGCTAAATCAGCTCAAAATATTAATAATTTTCTCTCAGAAATAGATTTTTTCTCTTCAAAAGATGACCCACTGGAATCATTTGGACGATGGTGTATGTGCTTTACATCGCCTTGTATAAGATGATAAAATGAGTGTTTTTCATCTTTTTTCGGTGTTGTGTCAGCGTTACATCTGGGGCCCGTATTCAGAAAACATCTTTCCAATAACAGTTCTCCTAAGTTTTTTGTTACGTTTTCGCTTAAAATAAACTATTCACAAAGCAGCTTTTACTATGGAATGGAAAGAAATCTTTCGCTAAGAAATAGGCAGAGTTGACCATCAACTGCTTATTAGGGATGCACCGAAATGAAAATTCTTAGCCGAAGCCGAATAAAAATGACGTCTCACGTCTGCAGGAAGATGAAGCAGCAGTACAGAACACCTACAGGAAAACATCTATTACAGCCAACCTTTTTTCATTTACGGTTTTATTACATCTTTATTTTAAAATATTTTTATTTTACAGTCCATGATGAAGAGGGGATACCCATGAATCACTTGAAGAAAGATATGGTAAGATGCTATACTTACTGTATGTGTGTCAGTTAGTTTTTAATGCCAAATGAGCAAGACTTTCACAATAATAATGTCGATTTGTGAATTATTAATAAAATAGGCCCTTTAGTCATTTTTGTCTCTTTGAATGTTGCTTTGTGTAAGTGATAATCCACGGATAGCTGTGCATTAAATGCTTTAGTGGATTTGATCAAGTAATTTATGAATTAATGTCAAGGGGCAACGTTGGCAATAAGTTTCTGTGTGCAGTGCCTAAAAATAGTTAGAAAATTTATTTTAGAACGGTGGTCAAACTGAACTACATGCGCATTAAGGATTTTGATTCACACCTACGAGCCAATCAAAATTGAGCATTCAGATGGACCATGGTATAAATGAACACTTTTACACACTGACACTCACTTTCAAAGTTTTGATCTGGTTCTGTGTTTTCTTACAGAGAGCTGACAGCGATGAGGTTTATGTACCACAAGCAGCTTCAAATGGAGTTTTACACAAGCACCCTCCATAATGTTTGGATCAGAGATGTTTTTTTTAAAGCAGGACTTGCGAACTTCAACAAAATGCTGAGTGCTACTCTAGTTTTCACTGGGTTTCACAATGAGGCTGAATTACAGAAATACTGAAAATGTTTTCTACAAACATTTTTACTGAAACGGCATGGCACTTAACATGATTGTTGATTATTTAGGAGTTGTGCTTTTTAATTTTGATTATACTTGATTTTACTTCTATCTTTCTATGAGTGAGTGAACACCAATCCACACTGCCTGTTCATGTGGATAGGCCTATTTATTCCGTTAAAATAGAGGTAAGGAACATTTATACTGTGCTGTGGTTTATTTCCATCGTGAACTCATGTTTGCTTTTTAAATTTCATTGACTTAAAGCTTACTGGGACAATGTAGAAATGGCCCTATGGTCGGAGCCGATAGCCTTGTGGTTAGTGCTCTGGGTGACCCAAGTTCGAGTCCCGGCTCGTGGTCCTTTCCCGATCCAACTCCCTCTCTCACCCACTTCGTTTCCTGTCCTCTCACTGTTACTGTACAAATAACGCCAAAAATAAATCTTAAAAAGACAAAAAATGGCTCTATGGTCTCAAATCTGGTTGTATGTCTTGATTTATAGATGGGCCTATTCAGTTGCATAATGAAAGCTACTCATAAGCTAAATTGCTCAATGAAAACTAATACTTTTAGAGGTTACCTACTGTGGTAAAGATGAAGTGTTTTCGATAGTGCTACAAATACAGTTACAACAAGTGCAGGTGGATTACTCACACTTTTCATTTTATTTAAAAAAAAATTTGTAGGCATACTATTTTCCTAGGAAATTGATTGTTAAATTTTTTTTTTTTTTACATATGAGCCTCAGCCTAGGTATGAATGGACTTTCCAGTCTCAGCTGTGTTGTTGTGAAGCTATCCTAATCAAGCCCCCCCCTCCCCCCTTATGGTGCCCCCTGCTCAGACACCAGCTCAACCAACCAGGTTCTCAAACTTTTTCAATCCCTTTGTGGACCCCCCAAATAAAAATGTATAATCTTAAAGGTAGAATTTTAATTGATGCATTAATAATGCAATGTTGGAACATTGGTGGCCTTATTTTTGATCTTTGTTTACATAATATTTCGTTAATTAAATTTCATTAAATGCCACGCATGTGCCCCCCTGGATCCATCTTAGCCCCCAAATGAAGACTAATTCCAATCAGACACATTTATTGTCACAAGGCTTTTTTGGAGTGGGACTATGAACTTCAACTTGATAACTTTATGCTTGTTGTTTAACATTTTAAGTAAATAATTGTCAGATGTCAGATAATAATTGTCAGATGTGTGATGTCAGAACAGACAATCAGCGAGAATATGCCTTTTTACTTGATGCTTTGATTCTTTCTTGCGTATTTTGCTTGTATTCTCCTCTCACATAACAATTGCGAAGCCAACTTTTATCAAAAGCACATTATTATTATTGGCTCTCACCATTGCGAGATGCATTTTCAGCCAATCAAGGCACAGGAATCGCAATAGGAGACGACAGACAAGATGTAGAGTTCAGTTGTAATACCGAGATTGCGTTCCGCTGTACGGCTCTGAAGTTTTATCTGCTGGAACGCTGTCGCCATCTAGAGGTTGTGTGAATATCGAAAGAAAATAGCCTAAGTATTACACCAAAGCCTCATTTTTATTTTGACCATTCTGACACTGCAGAAATAATGCATACGCTTGAGTTTTTTTTTTTTTTTTTGTTAAGTTGCAATAACAGAAAAATTAAGCACTGTTCCCATTACTGATCATATTTACGGCTAAATGCTTTAGATTACCATTTCTTACAATTTTAAAATAAATCACAACCTGGGCTAAAGGCAAAATGAAAACACTTATTAAAATCCCCTAAACATTCAATAGGTAGGTTGATAGTAGGACAGTAGGTTTTAGTAGGTTGATAAAATGTTACTGTTAATTGCTTCGCCATGCAGTTGAAGTCATGGATTGTGTATGTGATTATTTTAACAGGCGTTGATTTTATTTTGATGGACTTGAGTGTTACTGAGACACTCCCAAAACAACGGAGCAGTAAAACTGGATAGAGAACATTTTAAAGGGGAATTTTTTTTTCATAATGTGCATATCAATTTTTGCAATCATTTGTTGTTTTCATGACTTTGTCAGGAATGTGTGGAAGGCTGTACAGTAAAATCGTTTTTTTTATGTTGATTTTGCAGATTTTGATGTTGATTTTGCTATCTTAATAAACAAATGGGTTACATTTAAATTTCAACTAAACCAGAAAAACGACAGAGTAACCCCAGGCAGTATAGAGGATAACACAGAAACGTTATTGTTGGGCAGGGCTGTTTGAGTATGTTGAGCCCCAGCCCAGCTATAAATGCAGCTATTGTGAAGATACTTTATGCAGTATGCTTGTTTTTTTCTTTTGTTATATCTATCTGTTGTAGGCCTATACATGTTTTCATAAACTGACACAGAGTTTGTTCTGTAAAAGACACTGTAAAATCATGTTGTTGTTTGTTATTAAAACAAGAGAGTGTCATCTCCATTACAAAAGTAATTTAACAATTCATAATTTTTGCAAATTATATCTTATTATATTATACATCAAGTGCAACTTTAGAAGTTGTGATGAGGAATACCCATAAGCCTATTTATTCTTGATCAAAGAATAAGAACAGACTTCAAATCGCGTACACTCTTTTTAGTATATTTATCAGATTATATTAGATTGTAAATCACACAAGTGTATTTGTTGCAGGTATCAATGTGATTGTGTCCTGGTGGCCAATCTGTCTGTAAATGCCTTTGACATGATGGTAAAATGATACACTGTGATGCTTCAGATGTCCAGCAATATAATCTTTGATTTGCAAATATTCATTACAAAAAGCTGAGAAATGTTTTTGTATTGCAAACGTCTGTCGTGGTGATCAACGGTGTTGTTCGGTTTAATAACGGACAACCAGTCATATAAAACAAACTTTATTAGTTATTTTTGTATTCATATTATTTACAGTTGAGCATGATGTGTGATCTTCTTTAACATCCTGTTAGAAAAAACAGAAATCAGAGATCAAGTGGTCAAATATAACGTGAATGCAGAATTGTATATACAAACGTATAACAGTCAGTCTGCTTCAAATCATTTGAATATTCAGATGCGTGATCACATGAGTAAGACACAATAGTGCACACTACAGACTGAAACTAAACTGAAGAAATAACAGAATGTTACTGTGGTCATGTGACTCCTGAAGGCGTTGTGCTCATACAGTGGTGTTGGTCTGGTGTAGTGTATCTTCTCCTGAGTGTGAACTATTGTAATAACACTTTTTTAACTTACAGAATGAATTTGCAATATTGATGAAACAACGTGGCGTATAAATACTCACGTTCATTGCTGGTTGTTTACAGTTGTTGTAGTGGCAGTAAATCAAACAAACAGATGAAACTATGACCAGCAGCACAACAGCAGCTATCAGCAGTATTAAATGTGAACGCTGGATAAAATCTGTAACACAAAGAAAAGCAAGCATTAAATCACAGTCAGTTTCTCAATGTTTGACCCGTATCAATTTCAAGAAGTTGAATGAATGATGAATGAAGGCATCGCTGCAAATTAATACAATTTACAGAAAAATTTTTTAAGAATGTATGTTTTATTAGATAAACATCTGTATGCACCTCTTAGCAAGGAGTGACATGATCAGTTTTTAGTTTCAAATTTGCTGTAATAAAACAACAGTTCAACTGTTCTTAATATTTCTGTCTTACCTGGACACGGCCGACAGATCTCATTGATGTTGAGATGTTGTGTGTGGTTTGTGATGGGATTGTTGATGACACATCTGTATGTGTTTGTATCCTGATATTCCACCTCCAGAGGTAGAGAGAGTCTGATGTTGAGATCAGACACACTGATGCTGGACAATAAACTCTTTCCTTTGTACCAGGAGAGACTCACACGTGTCACATTCATCACTGAACACAACAACACACATATTGACACTGAAGATCTTTCTGATGATGAAGAACATTGAGAAGAGTTTCTGATGATGACAGGAACAGGCAGACGAGCTGGAAAATATATAAAGTAAAAATATTCATATTTCAGGAATGAATCGAAGTAAACAACTGTAAAGATGTAACACAGGTATACAGTCACTAGGACATATATAACTAAAACTATAAAGTGTTTGTAAGGAAGCAGAACTGTTCTAAACTTTCTCATCTTTTTTAATTCCCTGAAGTTAATTCAGCTTGAAATGTCAAGTATACAGACTCATATGTTTGTAAATAAAGCAATATTTATTCCATTCTTTACATGCACACATCAGTTTACTCACCATAGACAGTAACATTGAATCTCTTGTATGAAGTTCCTGTGTTTCTGATGATCAGTAGTTTATAAAGTCCAGAGTCTGTGCTTGTGATGTTTGTGATGGTGAGAGATCCAGTCTGATTGTCCAGTTGTGGTCTATCATATGTACAGAGGATCTGTGCATATATTTCAGCGATACGAGTCCCTTGAGATTCAAACTGCCACAGTATGTGATCTTGTGTCTGTATGTGAGTGAGATGAGTGTTTAGTGTGACAGAATCTCCCTCCGTCACTGACTTCACTTCATCTGCACCAACACCAAACACACCTGAAACAATTAAAATAAAACATTAGTGAATAAAAACTGGTTTCACTGCTGTCCTGACAATCTTAACCATCCTCGATTGAAGTTTGTTAAAAAATCCCGTACCCTTCATGATCAATAAACACAGATAGAGAAAAGCTGTTTTGAGAATCATATTCCACACTCCACATTGCGAGCGAGTTCAATAACAAAATAAAACAGTGATCATCAGATACTTTGCTTTCACTGTTAATAGTTTCATTCCACCAGCAAAAATAAACCGAAGAATAATAAACGACGTATTATGAAGAAGTCTGGGAGAGCTTGTGAGAAGAGAGGATAAGACGTCAATTTAAAGTGTTTGTGACTTGTATCGCCCTGTTTAACTCCGCCTTAAGAGTACGGTGTGGATAGGCTGTGACATTCCAGATTGTTTAGATGTTTCTTGGACCACTGCCAGTTTCCTCCTGGGATTTGACAAGCAGACTAACAACTCAGATTATTTATAGTGCGCAAGCATATTGTGGAGGTTGTAACCATTGTTTGCTTTTGAAGGACTGTACACAGAAATGACATGTTCATGTCATCAACAATCTCTGCGCTAACTGGCCAAAGAACGAAAATGAACCAGTCTTGTCTATACGTGGGCTACAAATAGCCGGTGTTGTGCCTATTTTTGACCCCCCCGGCTGGAGACTACCCCCCTTCGCGTGCACGCGGAGACTAACGTCGTGTCTCCTGTAGATGGCAGTTAAAAACCTTCACTCGGACTAAAATACTAAAGCTGTGCATGTTTCTAGAATAATAAGTCACATTTTACATACAGCATTACTTGTGTAGGTTCATCAGATCCATGTGAGCGACTCTTTGTGTATTCACACAGAAGAAAGGGGGGTAGAATCCAGGAGTGTGGGTAAAAATGAACCTGCTCAAATAATACCCCCCCCCCAAAATACTAAAGCTGTCCATGTTTCTAGAATAATGTGTCACATTTTACATACTGTATTACTTGTGTAGGTTTATCAGATCCATGTGAGCGACTCTTTGTGTATTCACACAGAAGAAACAGGGGGGTAGAATCCAGGCGTGTGGGTAAAAATAAACCCTTTAGTATTTTTCAATTACAAAATACTAAAGCTATTCTTGTTTAAAGCTATTGTTGTTGAGCAAAAGCTAATTCGGCTTGCCATAGTAAAGCCTAACACGCGTCACCTAAACGGAAGCCACGAACATTGCTAGTCTCGTTTACGATTTGGTTTGAGAATCAATGAATCGCATTTATGATTTCTTACTGCCATCTACAGGAAAATGCGCAAGTTTTCGTCCGAGTGAAGGGTTTTAACTGCCATCTACAGGAGACACGACGTTAGTCTCCGCGCGCACGCGAAGGGGGGTAGTCTCCAGCCGGGGGGTCGAAAATAGGCACAACACCGTTTGAATTGGAGCTGTATCGTATCGTACCGTGGCTACGCACAAAGCATGTCAAAGAAATGAAACCAAACGCATTAAACACTGTTGGTTTTGTTTACATGATGGAATATCATACACGTTTTTTTAGGCAAAAACGACATGTAACCAAATTCAAGGTTATTTGGGCTAGAAGTGGGTTACTCGTAGCCGGACTATGGTATATGCTGGGTTGCTTTGTCGACATGCTTTTATTTATCGCCGCCAGGAAACTGAAACCCAACGTTCGACACGCCCAAAGTCTCAAATAAGACAGACAAAAGTTCCCCCGCTGCACTCCACATATCGACGACAAGAAACATGGATCTGGCTAAAAGCTATTCTTTTTCTAACTGACGGGATTTTAACAGCGCGGTATATCGCGGCACCGCTCTAGTGTAGATATATGTCTCGCGCAGCACTAGTGTGGACGTCCACTAAAATGCGTTTCGTGTTGTTCCGTGTACAGGGTGTGGAGTGGATTACGTGACTTCTCAGGCATGTATGTTCTGTAGCAAAACACACTTGCATTAGTGTGTACTGGTGACAGAATCCGTCTGAACGCAGAACAGTAACATGGAGAGTCGGAGTTTTACCAGAAAGAAGACAAATCAACCATGTGCCTATTTTGACCTTTGAGCTGAACAGAAGTGAGTATGACTCATCACACACACTTGGCAAGTAATCGCACATTCTGTCGAGCAGATCGAAAAGAGGTCTTGTTTGCGATCGTGACACTTGCATACATTTTTAAGGAAGTTCAGACTCGGAGATCTTGTTCCTGTAAAGTCTGTGAGCAACAAGGGAAGGAAACATAGAAGAGCGTCTTCTATTGCTGCTTCTGTTCCACTGATATACACATTAGGGAAAATAGTATAATTTTATATCAAATTGTTTTAAGCATTTTTAAAACATATATAAGTAATTTTCAAGTAGAGTTCAAGAAAGTGATATTTAAGAAAAAAAGAAAATATGTTCAACAAAGAGTAGGCCATTTGGGGAAAGTGCACATATTGTTGGGTTTGAATCGGATGGTGTGCAAAGGTTGGATAGGATTAGTCTCTTTAAAGCTCATTAGCAAAATAAAGTTGGACTAAACTGTTACGTTACACGTTGTACAGTAGATGGCAGCAAATAGCAATAAATAAAATCAACACACTCCACAAGCGCAATCTCTAATGAAAGACTGAAGTTTGGTACAATATCAACAAAACACCTGAACACATGAAACTCCACAAAACAAATAACGTTTAGAAAATGTGGAACGTAAAACCTGACAAAGCGCAAGGCTTCAGATGAAGACATCAGGAAACATTATTTAGAAAAACCGTGTAAACAGATCAACGTAACAGATACACATTTGATTATCACATTAAACGAACTACAGATTCGTGAAGCCTGTTTAAGGATAAACAAAATCTATTGGAGTTTACATTCAGTCACTAAGGACTGCCAGAAAAAGTAAAACCCTCAAAAGTCAAGAACGTTTCAGAATCGGCACACCGAAGCCAAAGGAGTCAACTGGGGCTCATCTATTCCTAACAATCTACACAACCTCTGCATTGAACTGTGTACTAAACAGCCATGTTATAAACTTAAAACTATAAAACCATAAACTTTAAATAAACTATTAACTTAAAAGAACACACAGAGAACGCGTTTTTTTGCTGGATCGAATCACTTTGTAGCCTATTAAGATGATATTTTAACACAGGATAATTGAGCCATTGACATTTAATTTGCTATAAAAATAAAAATGTGATGCTTTTTGCACTTATATATTTTACCAATGAGTTCTAAAGTGCGTCTCCGTGGAGATCAAAATAGTCTAAGCAGGGAGGAGTTACAACATGGTGAAGAGTACGAGAGTTTATGCCCCGACCCGGCCTGACGTCACGATGTACGTAGTGTAAGACACCGTGTGTAGGCAGGAGTCGGGTATAACTATACAGAATTGCGAGTGGGGATGTGCGGAGAAACAGCTCGTGTCTTTCTGGTGGTTCAATCGTGAAAGGACCAGAATTTCATAGAGTTCGGTGGGAACTGCAGCTTTGTACAGGAGAGACTTTATAAACGGAAAGTTTTCGGCGTCTGTTTCATTCCAAAGGAGCGAACTAACGTACTTGCGGGATAGAAATGCCACTAATACCGCTTTGTGTGTTTTCTCTATTGCTGGTGAAAGGTAAGAAAGTATTTTAAAGATTTACATTAAGAATCCATGAAAAGCAAATCGTTATCATACGGAGCATAAAGCATGCAGCCGAGAATGAAGAACGCATACATATGTCTCTTATATGTTATTATCCCCCATTTTCTGTAAAATAGTCTTTATTTTATATATGCACAATTTAGAATCTTTTAGACTGTAAATCGTATTATATTGTATTGTCATTGTGTTGAATGTCTGTACTAGAAGCTTCCAACACCAAAGAAAATTCCTTGTGTGTGCAAGCACACTTGGCAATAAAGCTCTTCTGATTCTGATTCTGATTCTGATACACATGCGCGTCACAACACGTACGGAATGTGCACGCGCACCGGGGCTCTCTGAATGTGCCCACAGAATGTGCATGGTATTTCTTCTATTCTGTGTATTTCATAATCATAGTTTATTGGTGAGTTTAAATGTATATATTTCATTTCTGGAATTGTTTAAAGGACTTAACCTCATTCATGTTCTTGATTTATGACTTATTATTAATACATAATTGTATAATAGTTTAATTATTAACATTAGAGAGGTTGTTGGGTTGTAGGCTATTTGTAATATTACAGTCAATTAAATAAGTTACATTCTTTATTCATGATTCATGTTAGTGGTATTGGAGGTTGGAGGAATTATCAAGGTGTAGGGTTTGGCAGGAGGTGTCACTTACAACTGCACTGTAAAAAATCCAATTTGCAAAATGTTCTCCTACAAATTCTGTGAGCAACAAGCTACTTTTATTGCTGCTTCTGTTCCCCTGAACTATACACATTAGGGAAAATAGAATAATTTTATATCAAATTGATTTTTTTATCATTTTTAAAACATATATAAGTAATCTCAAATTAGAATTCAAGTTCAAGTGATATTTAAAATAGTTTAAGTGAATCGGTTCAAATGAGTGAAGTGAAATGAGTGAAATGATCAAGTGGAGGTTGCGGAGGTATCATCTACAACTCTGAAATTTGTTTAAAGTAATTACACCTGATCTAAGGAAAGAAAGCAGTTGAATAGAAACAAATTACACTTAAATATTTTACTAGACAATATAAGCAAGGACATAAGGTCAGGCACTAAAGCAGACAATACAGAAACAATTACTGTTTGGCAGGGCTTCATTCATTCCACATTTAGTCCATATACTGTTACTGTGAACAAGCTGACATATTATCTCCCTTCTTTCAAATCTCTCAAGCATTCTTTATTGTCAGAAGACATGTAAACATTAGTTTGGACATTTATTTCCACATATGTACTCTTTGAAATACTTGTACTTCTGTTGTTACATCATATTCTTTTGCTGAGCTGCAGTAAACAGGGTGTGACACAAATAACCAGGAAGTCATGGAACCTTGAATACATTTCTCTCATTCAACTTTTTATTCGTAGTTCATTTAGGAGATTTACCTCTCTTTTAAATTATATTAACTTTTATTTTCTTTACCAGATCTGATATTATTTGCGTTAATATCACAACCAGTTCCTTTCAAATAATCACCGAATAGTCTGCAAAGATAATTTCTGCATTTTGGTGACAATGAGATATACTTTTTCCAAATGTTCTGCAGGTGTGTCTGGTGTTGAAGTGAAGTCAGTGTCAGTGACGGAGGGAGATTCTCTCACTCTACACACTCATCTTCCTGGCGTACAGGCAGACATTCAGATACTTTGGCTGTATGGACCTCAAGAGATCCGCATAGCTGAAATTCGTGAACAGAAACCCATGACATACGTTGAAACTGGAAGATATGGAGACAGACTGAAGCTGGACAATCAGACTGGATCTCTCACCATCACAAACATCACAATCACAGACTCTGGACTTTATAAACTAGAGATCATCAACAGCAAGGAAACGTCAGAAAAGAAATTCAATGTTACCGTCTACGGTGAGTTCAGTTAATTCAAGCCTCATGGGTCATTGATTTTTCTTAACGAGAAATGAAACAGAATACAATTCTACTATTTTCTTTTTATATTTTCCAGATCGTCTGTCTGTTCCTGTCATCATCAGAAACTCTTCTCAATGTTCTTCATCATCAGAAAGATCTTCAAATTGTTCCTTTCTGTGTTCAGTGATGAATGTGACATGTGTGAGTCTCTCCTGGTACAAAGGAAAGAGTTTATTGTCCAGCATCAGTGTGTCTGATCTCAACATCAGACTCTCTCTACCTCTGGAGGTGGAATATCAGGACACAAACACATACAGATGTGTCGTCAACAATCCCATCACAAACCACACACAACATCTCAACATCACTGATGTCTGTCAGACATGTCCAGGTCAGTACACAGTTATAATATAAGTTATAATAATGTTTATTCAGGCATGTCATTAGTGATGTTTAGGAATTGTAACACAAGCAAGAGTGCTGTTGTACCAAACATCAGCTGCTGACAGCATTATTGCCAGCGTGACGTTAATTTTTGATTATTGAGATATTCTGCTTATCTGACCTGACCATATTTGCGCTAAACGCTCGGATTTTACTCAGAAGACTGTTGTTGTTTGAACCTTTAAAAAATGATGGGTTAAAAAAAACAGGTATCCAACACGTTTGGAAAAAAATGTTTAAATTAAATGTACTTACCAAACCTTTTTTGTGTTATTTCTAGGTTTACACCATACTGACTTGGTTGTCATCATAGCAGTTATTGTTTTCATTCTAATAGCAGCAGCTGGTTTGGTCAAGCACAGGATTGTAGCAGTCAAACACTGTCGGATCAATAGACAAGAACCACAGGAATGTAAGTATTACAGACATTTCAGAGACACATACTTTTCTCCAAGAGTTTTGATCTCAACTCTCCCATTATGCTGCCTTAATTCCCACTTCAGACGTCATGATTCTGAGCTGGTTGTGTTCAGGTGCTTATTGATGCCAGATTCAATGCTTGGGAAAATGTTATATGGTAATTGTTTTGAACCGTACATCTAGTAAGCTTGCTCGCTTGAACAATATTCCGGACCCACATCACACACACAAACTTACTGCCGGACTCGCTCCAGAGTCTAACTCGACTCTGCTGAAGGTGGAGATCTGAACCCCAACAACAAAACAAACAAAAAATCATTGTCCATTTTGTGACATTTTTATTTACAGTTGTATTACATGTACGGTTTTATTTTACAGTCCATGAAGAAGAGGTGATATCCTTGAATCACTTGAACAATGATATGGTAAGATACTGTACTTGTGTGTGTGAGACCAAATGAATAAGAGTTGTCCAAGAATAAATGAAGCACTGTGTGCATCTTAATATAATATATTTTCTTAATAGTGTGTAGGTCTTAGTACATGGACAATATGGTCATGAATAAAATAAGCCCTATCGTTATTTTTGTGTCTTTCAATGAGGCTTTATATTAACATACACTGAAAAAAATAGTATGTGCCTTAGTAGATTTTATAAAAAAAAGAAATTATAAAAATATACTTAATCGAATTGTGTTATTGTTTTTAACAAAAAAAAATTGTTAAAATAACGTTAAAATCTACTAATTTAGGTTGTTAAGATTTTAATTACTTTTTTTGAGTAATTTTAATTGTACAAAATATTAAGTAAATCCAACTCAATTTTATTATGTTTAAATTAGGTTTACTTATTTATTTTCTTTTGAGACTACATCAATTATTTTTTGTAGATATAACTACCTTGGCAGTTGATCTGTAGTTCCCGGCATGCTTTGCATCTGACTGCATTAGGAGATTAATTTTCCAGATTAACTGTCATTTTAAGTGTTTTTCAGTAAAAGGAAAGGCTTGTTCGTGTTTTTGTTGATTTGTCTTTGAGATTTTGGTATTATTTTTAAGTTTGTGTTTTTTTAAATGGTTACCGTTGTTCAGAAGAGAGGTGCTTGTGCCCTGACAGAGGCATCATATTTGTCATGAAGTGTGTTATTTCACTTTTTGAGAAGTAGCTGCGCTAATGTCGGTACAGAGACCACCAGTCTCTTCTCGCTTGACCAACTATGTTGTGAAAAATAGTTTATTTTAATATGAAATTAAGTGAACTGTGAAGTTTGAGTGAGACACGTGTTTTTGTTCAACATAATTGTTTTTTACTCGTTTACTTCAAGTAATATTTACTTAATATTTTAATGAATATTAAATGTATTTAATAAGTCGAATTTACTTTATTCTGGTTAGGAAGTTGTACTTGAATTATAGTAGCACATTTTACTTAAAAAATATTTGTGCAAATTGTCACGAGGATTTCATTAAAGTATTTTTTTTCAGTGTACATTAAATTATTTTTTCTCCTTGTGACTGGTACTGTGTTTTCTTACAGGGACCCAACAGTGATGAATTTTCTGCACCAGCAGTTTCAAATGGAGTTTGACAGTGCCCTCCATATTGTTTGGGACGTTTGTTTCTCAAGCAGTCATTGCTTGTAGGACAGTGTGCCAGATGCATTCGTCAAGTGTAGACCATTTTGCAAGATGTAACAAGCATTGGGCCAGACGCACCTCAATTTTTTCCTGCCCTGCCCAACCTCCAAGATCTGTACACCTCCAGAAAGAGAAGAAGGGTTAAGAAAATCATTTTGGACCCCACTCCTCTTCCAACTGTTGCCATCTGACCGGCGCTACAGAGCACTGACCACCAGAACAGCCGGACACAAGAACAGTTTTTTCCCGCAGGCTATTCTCAGCCTGACCAATTAAAAGCTCTTACTGCACGCTGTCCATCACATTGCAGACTTGCACATTGCGCATAACATCAGGAAACTGTACATTATAAGAAACAATAGGCTAAACTTGTAAATAACACATCTGTACACTCTTTAAAAAAAATGTATTTTGTCTATATTTTTTCACTTTTTGTATATAGTGCATTGTTTTAATTTAATTTCTCATTTTTTCTATCTTAATGTATATTTACACTATGTTTGCACCATGTGTACACTTTCTTCTGCACTAAGCTCCTGTCGCAAGTCAAATTCCTTGTGTGTGTAAATACCCATAATCTCAGTTCATTAAATCTGAATACATAAATCCAATTTTAGAAGTTGTGATGAGGAATACCCATAAGCCTATTTATTCTTGATCAAAGAATAAGAACAGACTTCAAATCGCGTACACTCTTTTTAGTATAGTTATCCGATTATATTAGATTGTAAATCACACAAGTGTATTTGTTGCAGGTATCAATGTGATTGTGTCCTGGTGGCCAATCTGTCTGTAAATGCCTTTGACATGATGGTAAAATGATACACTGTGATGCTTCAGATGTCCAGCAATATAATCTTTGATTTGCAAATATTCATTACAAAAAGATGAGAAATGTTTTTGTATTGCAAACGTCTGTCGTGGTGATCAACGGTGTTGTTCGGTTTAATAACGGACGACCAGTCATATAAAACAATTGTTTAAAACAAACTTTATTAGTTATTTTTGTATTCATATTATTTACAGTTGAGCATGATGTGTGATCTTCTTTAACATCCTGTTAGAAAAAACAGAAATCAGAGATCCAGTGGTCAAATATAACGTGAATGCAGAATTGTACAATACAAACTGAATTTTCCACAATTAAAATGACAAACGTATAACAGTCAGTCTGCTTCAAATCATTTGACTAAACTGAAGAAATAACAGAATGTTACTGTGGTCATGTGACTCCTGAAGGCGTTGTGCTCATACAGTGGTGTTGGTCTGGTGTATATCTTCTCCTGAGTGTGAACTATTGTAATAACACATTTTTTAAACTTACAGAATTAATTTGCAATATTGATGAAACAACAGTGTGGCGTATAAATACTCACGTTCATTGCTGGTTGTTTACAGTTGTTGTAGTGGCAGTAAATCAAACAAACAGATGAAACTATGACCAGCAGCACAACAGCAGCTATCAGCAGTATTAAATGTGAACGCTGGATAAAATCTGTACAGCACAAAGAAAAGCAAGCATTAAATCACAGTCAGTTTCTCAATGTTTGACCTGTATCAATTTCAAGAAGGTGAATGAATGAATGATCACTGCATTAATACAGTTTACAGTAGTGTTTTTTAAGAATATATGTTTTATTAGATAAACATCTGTATGCACCTCTTAGCAAGGAGTGACATGATCAGTATTTAGTTTAAATTTTGCTGTAATAAAAAAACAGGTCAGCTCAGTATATAAAATTGATATTGTTAATACCTTAATTGATATTACTTTACCTGAACACGGCTGACAGACATCATTGATGTGTAGATGTTGTGTGTGGTTTGTGAAGTGATTGTTGATGACACATCTGTATGTGTTTGTGTCCTGATATTCCACCTCCAGAGGTAGAGAGAGTCTGATGTTGAGATCAGACACACTGATGCTGGACAATAAACTCTTTCCTTTGTACCAGGAGAGACTCACACGTGTCACATTCATCACTGAACACAACAACACACATATTGACACTGAAGATCTTTCTGATGATGAAGAACATTGAGAAGAGTATCTGATGATGACAGGAACAGGCAGACGAGCTGAAAAAAAAAAAAAAAAAAAAAAAAAAAATTAAAGAAATAAAAAAAAAAAAAAAAAAAAAAAAAAATTAAAAAAAAAAAAAAAAAACCAAAAAAAATAAAATTAAATAAAAAAAAAATAAAGGAAACCTGTTGCCCTAAAAAATTTAAGTAATGATTACTTAACAACTTGAGTGAAGTTTACTTAAACATATCAGCTGTTCTTATAACTATTTTAAGTGGAAAAGACTTAATGTTTTAATTTCTACTAATATCGTCCAATTATTGCACTTAACTTTTTAATTGTATTTAATTATATACAAAAGCAATCAAACAACAAAAATATTTTTCTTGTACTTTTATTGAAAATTTAAAACAAGTTTGCACTCCAGTTTAAGAGGACAAGAATGCATAGTCCAAGTGCAGGGCATAAATGAGTCCAAACAGAAGATATGAGGCAAGTTGTCCGGTTCCATCGCTGAATTCTCCTCCAAGATGATACACGCTCTGGAAGGGTTTAGCTGTGGACTTTCTGCATCAATGCAGAGGATTCACACTGGAATTTGGTGGTACGAGTCCTCATCATTAACATCCTAAAAAGACAGAAAAATATTCACCAGGTCATGCCAGATAAATAATTCTATGTTGTCAACTAAAATGTATATACTGTACAACAATAAAATCAATCACCATGTCATATATTCTGCACGAAAATGTATAAAGAAAATCAATACCAGTCTTAAAGCAAGTCATGCATAAAAAAAATATATAAAAAATACATAAAAATAATGTTCTCCTTAGCTGCCAAGCCACATTTATGGCAGTTTTGCAACCAGTGCTTGTAATGTGCAAATACAATTATGGTAGCACTGTTCTTCAAACTCAAACTACATATACATTATTAAAGTAATCCATGTGTCTCCAGTGGTTAACCTCATTTTTAAGAAGCAACACCAAATCTGTGTCCACTTAAAGAATTAATAATAATGACACTTAAAAAATGTAATAACTTACAGAGCAGGTCTTAAAGGCAGCAGGGTCATCCCCTAAAACGACTGGCAGTCCACGAAGGCAAGGGGACCTAACATCTGTTGGCTCAGAAACGGTCAAGAGCATCAAAGAAGCTCTCTCTGAGATTTTTCCCCACAACTCTGCTGAACTCGTTACAAACCTGAAATATAAAACATGGCAAACCATATTAGGCCATGGTCAACACTAAGGGGCGGTTTCCCGCACAGGGATTAGTTAAACCAGGACTAGGCCTTAGTTAAATTAGTATATTTAAGTCGCTTTAAAAGAACATACCTTATAAAAAACATTACTGGTGTGCATCTAAGACAAAACAAACGCACTAAAATATTTTAAGATATGTCAGTGCGAGTTGTTTTCGATAAAGACACCTCTAAAATTTGAGTTAGTCTGGGACTAGTCTTAAACCCTGTCTTGGAAACCGCCCCTAAATGATTAAAGTGACAGTGCTGACCACCCCAAATGGTCATGAATATTGTCTGTCATGTATACCTTTTTGTGTATTCTATACTAAAGTTTAAAAAAAGTAAAACAATCATACATACTGTACCTGACTTTCTGTAAACAGAGCTGGCCATTGAAGAATCATCTGGCTGATGCGAGACTTGTCGTTTACAACTTCTTTTCTGCGAAGAGCAGATGTAATGTTCATGTGTTTCTTGACAAGTGAATTAAGTAATCAGCCTCAGAACAATACTCTGCAAACCCACAAGACAGACAGCAAAACGTAACTGGTGCGTGCGTCACTTGGCTGCTGACCAGACAGTTTGGTGTGAAAGTTAGATAAGTTAAATGATTTAAAAGTGCATAGACATTCCTGATGCAAACATGGAAATGGCTCATTTCTAGCATACCTACCATGTTTCAGTCTATAATGTTTAAATAGCTGTGATCATTTTTCACAGTTAAAAGAACAGTACTTACACTTCCAATGCATACCTTCTTGCCACCTGAAACACAATCAAACTTATTGTTATAGAGTGTCCAATTATGTCTGCATTTAAACATTAATTGACTTCAACTTCTATATAAACTTTAATGTTTAAATTCACTCACCAGATTGATTAAATTGGTCGTCCTGTCGCACTCTCTGCTCCACTAGAACCACAGCATGCATGTCTAACTCGAAGGGGTTCAATGGGACAGTGTCAGTCGCAAGCCAGTGACATAAGTTAACCAACGAACTGACATCTGAAAAGACAACGATCTGTTTAAAGTATGTTTTCTACCCTCGCAAACAACCTCTCGATGAAACAGCTAGAAAATACACAGACGATAAAAACTCATCTCACGGCAGTTCAGGCTTTGCGCCGTATCCGTGTCGAACTCGCAGGGGTTAAACGCAGAGGTGGACGAAGTACACAACTTCCTTACTTGAGTAAAAGTACAGAAGTACGTGCAAATATTACTCCACTACAAGTAAAAGTTGTAAAGACAGATTCATACTTAAGTAAAAGTACAGAAGTACGTGCTTTTAAAAGTACTCAAGTATTAAAAGTACATTTTCCAGTAAGTAGTAATGTTCTTGTAAATAGTAAAGTGTAGAAGCCATGTGTTTGTTGGGTTTATTACCATAATTTAACTACAAACATAAACTATAGCTAGTATAATGAAACTATGTTATTTTTAGTTGCTGTGGTTTTACTAAAGATTATTAATTGGAGTATGGTTCCTATATGTTGAAATGGTAAATGTGTGGATACTGTGGTTTTACTGCAAATACCATCCCTGCTGAAAAAAACAATGAATTTTTGAATTAGAATGAGATTTTTTAATTAAATTCCTCTTTGTAGTGTGTTTTGGGTTTTATTCCAATAGGATTTACCATCCCACCAATAGAATCCATCACATACAAGTAGACAACAAGTATCCATAGTACAATTCCCATTATAACCATTAAATCCATTACATGTTATGTTGTATTTTGGGCAGGGTTCTATTGTTTTTATTTCAACAGGAATACTTCAACTATAGTTACTTCAGTAAAAACATCATTCATT
>NC_079914.1:14053706-14084189 GCF_024868665.1 Triplophysa rosa
TGTATACCTTTTTGTGTATTCTATACTAAAGTTTAAAAAAAGTAAAACAATCATACATACTGTACCTGACTTTCTGTAAACAGAGCTGGCCATAGAAGAATCATCTGGCTGATGCGAGACTTGTCGTTTACAACTTCTTTTCTGCGAAGAGCAAATGTAATGTTCATGTGTTTCTTGACAAGTGAATTAAGTAATCAGCCTCAGAACAATACTCTGCAAACCCACAAGACAGACAGCAAAACGTAACTGGTGCGTGCGTCACTTGGCTGCTGACCAGAAAGTTTGGTGTGAAAGTTAGATAAGTTAAATGATTTAAAAGTGCATAGACATTCCTGATGCAAACATGGAAATGGCTCATTTCTAGCATACCTACCATGTTTCAGTCTATAATGTTTAAATAGCTGTGATCATTTTTCACAGTTAAAAGAACAGTACTTACACTTCCAATGCATACCTTCTTGCCACCTGAAACACAATCAAACTTATTGTTATAGAGTGTCCAATTATGTCTGCAATTAAACATAAATTGACTTCAACTTCTATATAAACATTAATGTTTAAATTCACTCACCAGATTGATTAAATTGGTCGTCCTGTCGCACTCTCTGCTCCACTAGAACCACAGCATGCATGTCTAACTCGAAGGGGTTCAATGGGACAGTGTCAGTCGCAAGCCAGTGACATAAGTTAACCAACGAACTGACATCTGAAAAGACAACGATCTGTTTAAAGTATGTTTTCTACCCTCGCAAACAACCTCTCGATGAAACAGCTAGAAAATACACAGACGATAAAAACTCATCTCACGGCAGTTCAGGCTTTGCGCCGTATCCGTGTCGAACTCGCAGGGGTTAAACGCAGAGGTGGACGAAGTACACAACTTCCTTACTTGAGTAAAAGTACAGAAGTACGTGCAAATATTACTCCACTACAAGTAAAAGTTGTAAAGACAGATTCATACTTAAGTAAAAGTACAGAAGTACGTGCTTTTAAAAGTACTCAAGTATTAAAAGTACATTTTCCAGTAAGTAGTAATGTTCTTGTAAATAGTAAAGTGTAGAAGCCATGTGTTTGTTGGGTTTATTACCATAATTTAACTACAAACATAAACTATAGCTAGTATAATGAAACTATGTTATTTTTAGTTGCTGTGGTTTTACTAAAGATTATTAATTGGAGTATGGTTCCTATATGTTGAAATGGTAAATGTGTGGATACTGTGGTTTTACTGCAAATACCATCCCTGCTGAAAAAAACAATGAATTTTTGAATTAGAATGAGATTTTTTAATTAAATTCCTCTTTGTAGTGTGTTTTGGGTTTTATTCCAATAGGATTTACCATCCCACCAATAGAATCCATCACATACAAGTAGACAACAAGTATCCATAGTACAATTCCCATTATAACCATTAAATCCATTACATGTTATGTTGTATTTTGGGCAGGGTTCTATAGTTTTTATTTCAACAGGAATACTTCAACTATAGTTACTTCAGTAAAAACATCATTCATTTTCCAAATCGCTTTAAATGATATAGCAGCAGATCAGAAGTTAACACGCACGCGTAGCTCAAGGTGTATGTGATGCTTATTTACCGTTTAGCCGATCATTTTCATGACAATGTTTCTACGATCTTTGACTGATCGTAACCCACAGATGATTACACCACACTTTAACATGTGCCTTTTTCGTCTTTTATTGTTCTATTTGTCTTTTTAGAGCGCTATCACATGTAGCAGCGCCTACGTTTACATTAGTTTAGCGGGGAAGATCCCAGAGTTGCCAGATTAGCGTAAAAAATCTGCCAAATGGCCATTCAAAACTTGCCGGTGTTGTGCCGAAAACACACTCCCTGCCAGAATCGCACTGCCTTCGCGTGCGCGCGCGTGACGTCACTCGATGCCACCGCTGGTTTACAAAGGCGATTCTGGTCTGTAACTCGCGTTTTCCAGTATTCGTTACGAAAATGTCACATTCTTAGACAATGTAAGCAATACAGCTATTTTTATGTGATTGATTTAAACTTCGTTTGAATAAATGTCTTATATTTACATACGGAGAATAAGCATTTAGTGGATCGAAATAAAGTTGGATTAAACTAAATCGACTTTCTTGTTGTTCCAAATGACTGTAAACAGTACTGCATTACTGACTGAATCAACTCTTTTCATTACACCTAAATGTGTGTTTTACACCTAGGCCTTACACAAGGCAGAAAATTACATGTAGTTGAGGACACACACTGTAAAGAAAGCAGACACATCTGACGATATAAAATAATGTATAGATGATCAAATTGAAAAAAAAGGTTTTAAATGGCGAACACTGGCATTTTTTAAACGGGTAAAGACGAATGATGATCCTGCAGAAAGATTTATTGATTTAAGTTGAAAAGGTAATGTAACATGGGGGGGGTATAATGCTCTTTATAATGCTTTATAATAATGATAAACACTTGTATTTTTCAGGAGACAGACTGCAGATCGAGAGATGTCACCAGCATCCGTTTTCATGTGTCTCTGACATAGGGCTGGGGGTAAACGATTATTTATTAAACGATTAATCTGGCGATTATTTTATCGATTAGTCGACTAATCTAACGACTAGTTGGACGATTAATCTAACGGTTATTTTTCTGCTGCTCGATTAATAAAATGTATCGATACATAATGTATCTCAAATAAATACCAAAAAAATCTTAAAAAAACACAAAAACAATGCATATTAGAACAACAGCTATGACAGTGGGGTATTTTAAATCTACTCTTAACCTCATTGCAGTGCTATGCTATGATTAGTTTATTTGAACGCTAACGTGGCTATCTAGCACTTTGGTGGTGCTAGGCTAACCAAGTAACCAACGCATCTTGGCTCTCTGTGCAGTTTGTTCGTGCTAGGTTAGTGGCTAACGTTCACGTTAGCTAACGTCAGCTGCTATAGATAGCTGTGTTCTGCAGCCGTAAGCTAGCTTCCATTCAAGCCAACATTAGATGATAACTAACATTAGCTAAACATGGCTGTCTAGGTGCCAGTAGCTACCTAGAACGGGCAAACTGCACGGAGAGCTAAGATGGTTGGCTAGCACCACCGAAGTGCGCAGAGCTCAAGCTACACAACACACTACACAAACATGAAATTAATTTAGCCAACGTTAGTACTTACTTGTTATTGTCTCCTTCACCAGTGACAATGGGGTGCCTCCGTTTCAGATGCTCCAGAATTGCCGTTGTGCTGGTGTGGTATGCCAACTCGATTTGGCAAAGAGCGTAAATAACGTCACCTTTACGTTTGGGACTAAATTTGAAATATTCCCATACCTTCGAAGATTTAGGGCGAGCTGTTTTTTTAGGATTTTTTTCTTTTATTGGGGCTTTGTTCGGAATTATGTGAGGAGGTTGCTGTTTCCTCCTCCATTCTGCAATGTTTTGGTCTCCCACGTGTGTGTGGCGAAGCGTCGACGCAAAAATATGACGTCGCGTCGATGAGGCCTACTCTGACATTGCAAACCGTGAGATTTGGGGGGGGGAGTTGATTTTGGCAAGGCTTGCCGAAAACCGCAAGTAGTCCCCGCTGCAGACTGTAGCACGGTGACGTCATGCATTTCGACGTCATGCATGTATAAGTGCGCATGCGCAACATGACATACTGCATGCCTTTAAACCGCATGCGCCATACAGACGTAGTTTGTTTACTTCCGTATATGAACATGTTCAAACAACACAGGGATCGGATTCGATTTCAATGGTACTAAGTGAATGAGCATATTTATGGTGTCTTTACAATTGTGTCTTTTTGTTTACCGATTTTTATTACAGTGCTGACTTTGTCAAAGTCACAGAGGATGTCATTAAAAAACATTATAACATTTTGTGATACGCGTTCACATTTTAAATGGCATGGTTTCTTTTTAAATATGTTTAAAAAAGCCCTTAAACAAATGAAGGCTTTAAAATATCAGAGCTTTTACATTTTTTTAAACGTTTTTTTTTTTAAGTATAATATTAAATGAAACATTACATAATACTAAATAATTAGTATTATGTAATGTTTCATTTAATATTATACTTTTAAGACGACTAGCACAACACTTAAATCCTGGGACATGGAGGGAGTGCAGCTGTGATGACAATACAGTAAGCAGCAGCCATAAGCATTGTAGGCCTTACCAGCTTTTGATGATTTCACTTCATTAGTGTGTGTGTGTGTGTGTGTGTGTGTGTGTGTGTAAAATATATATATATATAATGTATCGCTTTATTGCTCCCTGAACTCTCTGTAAGTCACTTTGGATAAAAGCGTCTGCTAAATCTAAATGTAAATATATAGATATATCTCGGGGCATTCCCAGACACCAGACAACACAAGTTCAGATAACTGTGGAGTGTTTGTGTTGATAGCAAGTCAGTGTTGTAAACAAAGTCACATGAAAAAGTTAAACTAAATATTTCCTACTTGTCAAATATGTTTGCATGTGGTGTTCTGTTGCTTGGTATTAATCAATACAAAAACAAACATTGAATTTTTCAATGACAAAAGCAATAAGCAAATTAGNGCAGGCCCGGATTAAGAACTCAGAGGCCCCTGGGCACAAGTGTTTATGGACCCCCCATACACACACATGCGCACAATAAAGTTTTAAATTAGCCTAGGGTACTATGTGTATGAAACACCTCTATGTTTCAGGATTACATATTAATTATTACAAACTATGATCACAACCTGAAGGACAATATCAACACCTGTACACATCCTCCATCATACAGGATTTACAACAAGATTGCAACAAGGCCTTCCTGGACCAGCAACAACAATATTAAGACCTTTCCCTGCATACTGTAACTCACTGTCATATTCAGCACACATAACACCTCAACCTTTTAATTCAGTTCTATCAGATTCTTCCATAATTCAACACAAACATGCCAGATTCACAAAACTGTTCTTAAGAGAAAATATAAGAACTTTCTTCAGATAAATTACAGAAAGTTTTTTAAAATATTCTTAAATGCAATTCTAAAATATTTCCATCTTCATTTTTTCAAAGACTAAACGGGCAGGGCAGTCTTTGTCAATGATTATACTACAAGAGTAATTTGTCCATTTGTTAAACTTTATTTGTGTAACAAGCACCTCTCGACTCACGTTATTATGTAAGCGTGTAATGTGTTACAGTAAACGACATTAACAAGTATTATAAGTATTATTTAGCATATATATTATGACATCTTTTTTTTAAAACATTTTGCGATGTATGTAAAAGCACTGTGGATTACCAATATTTAGCCTTCATTATTAGATAAAGGCAGTTACTGATCAACATTATATCAATATAAAATAATTCACAATTGGCAAGGAAACACCACCAAATGTAAAAAAACCTCTAATCTTTTAAGATTTAAGACAGCCACGAGGGTATATCAACTCATTATATTTACAACAATAAAATCGTTCTCATTGACATATTTTCAGTTTCTGTTGTCAGTTCATGACGCGACATCATCTAACAACTTAGAATAAAAAGCGGTGATTTCGACTATTTGTTCTTTCACACAGCCTCATGGTAACCATGTGCATATTTACCGACGAACTTTGTTCATATTTATATATCCAAACAGTCGATAACAGTAAGCGGGTTTCCATCACTCTGGTTTTATTCGTATTTTGAAGTTTCGCATCAGACACGAGTGATGGAAACGCCAAATTTCGAATTAAAAACCTTAATTCGCAAAAACGTTTTTACACTCGCTTGAGGTGGTTTTTCATTTTTCGAAAAAGGGTTAATGCGAATAATGGGAGATGGAAACGCATTTGCCGAATAAATTCCTCCAAAAAGTCACTAACTGCACTATGAGACGCGTAACCTGACTAACCAGAGAACTGATCTTGTTACACAGCATCAGAAATGTTGTTAGGTCATTCTTAAATGCCTGAGCAAAGTCGTCAAGTATTTCTGTAATTGCCTCTTAGAACTGTCACAACTGTGTTTCCCAAACAGCAGACATCCACAAAAGCACGCATTTATTGTGTTTCGTAATCGTCTGCTTGCGCAAGTATTATTATATATGAAAACTATTATATTCAGTGGCTTCTCTTACTTTTCTTACTGATATTTAGTGCCAGTTTATTAGGAAGTGACTAGTTGACTAGTTGGATGGAAACGGTGCTTATTCGCAAATGGTTTATGCGATATTACAATTTTGCGCATAAGCTAAATTGGCAACTTTGGATGGAAACCCGGCTAGTGACAGGTTGTTGGAAACGCTGTTTTGTACTCATTTTATTCACGAGTTACCTGTCGTATGGTGCTGTTTCTTCCTGCCGGGAAAGGGAGACCTTGCGCTCGCGGGGCAGCACTGGCGATATTTTCCCACTGAATGAAAGCTAAGGTTTATCCAAGAAGTCGCTAGATTTGTCGCTATGCGCTTCTTCTAAACAAAAGCCGCTGGAGGGCTCGTAAAAGTGATTAAATCAAAAGACACACTTCCTAATTTAGAAACACTGTTTTGTGTGTGCACCTCCATGTGCGCGGGAGAGAGAAGTGCGTGGGAGAGAGAAGCGCACAGCAGAATGAATATGGCGTAAACGCTGTTATGTGAAACTGTTTTCTCTTGCCTGCGCCCCAAGCGCGCATGGGCCCCTGGGCCTGTGCCCATAATGCCCATTGGATAATCCGGCCCTGATTAGAAGTTACATCGGGGCTAACAGGTAGTCACTAGGACATATATAACTAAAACTATTAAAAGTGTTTGTAAGGAAGCAGAACTGTTCTAAACTTTCTCATCTTTTTTAATTCCCTGAAGTTATTTCAGCTTGAAATGTCAAGTATACAGACTCATATGTTTGTAAATAAAGCAATATTTATTCCATTCTTTACCTGCACACATCAGTTTACTCACCATATACAGTAACATTGAATCTCTTGTATGAAGTTCTTGTGTTTCTGATGATCAGTAGTTTATAAAGTCCAGAGTCTGTGATGATGATGTTTGTGATGGTGAGAGATCCAGTCTGATTGTCCAGTTGTGGTCTATCATATGTATATATGATCTGTGCATATATTTCAGCGATACGAGTCCCCTGAGATTCAAACTGCCACAGTATCAGATCATCTGTCTGTATGTCAGTGAGATGAGTGTGTAGTGTGACAGAATCTCCCTCCATCACGGACACTGACTTCACTTCATCTGCACCAACACCTGAAACAACATAATTATAAATAATACAGTGAATAAAAACTTGTTTCACTCCGTTCCTAACAATCTTAACCATTTTTGATTGAAGTTTAATTCATTGAAAACATGCAAAATTCCTCGTTTTGCACGTGTTAAAAAAAGTACGCATACCCTTCATGAACAATAAACACAGAAAAGCAGTTTTGCGAATCATATTCCACACTCCACATTGCGAGCGAGTTCAAGGAAAAAAAACAGTGATGATCAGATACTTTGCTTTCACTGTTTCATTCCACCAGCAAAATAAACTGAAGAATAATAAACGACATATTATGAAGAAGTCTAGGAGAGCTTGTGAGAAGAGAGGATCAAACCGATATATCCGTGTTCAGTGATCAGGCTTATATTGCCTCAGAGAGAGAGAGAGGGAGGAAGGAAGCATAGAAATAGAGAGGCCAATAGCTGCAGAGCAAACAGTGGAGCTTATTTGTAGTATGGGGACCTAAATTTAGAATATACACCAACACATGGGGACCTAAATTTAGATTAAACGGCATTCGGATATGAACGCGTTTAATCTATGGCGTAATTGTGACACCATCGGCTTGCCATATGCGGACAGGGGTTGCAAGGTTATGTCCAGCTTTAACAGTATTTATTAAAAAAGATATTAAAGAAAAAACAACCACAACAAAAGGACAGATAAAATGTGACCCAGTCAAACCCAGCTAAAGTCATTTTTTGGTGATGTACTGTTTTAATAGTCCAAAGAATAATAGAAGTGATGGATTCAGGTATGACAGAAAAATGTTATTTTATGAAAAGATTATTAGTTGTACATTGTCTAATAAGGCAAACCCTTATTCCTCATAATCAAAGAATAATTTGTCGTACATTTGATAAGCAGTTGTGTAATATCAAAGGCAATTAAGATAGACATCGACTAACCGAGTGCTGTAATGCCATTGTTTCAGGATTAGTAAAGGGAGCAGTCTGGAAATTATTTTACAGACTTTTAGTGTATCGCATACATTTTTGTAAATGTAGTAAATTCACATTATTTAGTAGTCTTTGTATATCAAAATTGTGCAGCCCTAGTGGTAGGTTATGGATCTAAGAGATCTGTTTGATCAGTAATGGGATTGGTGAGGTTGAACTAGTTATCTTGGTATTTCTGCTTTTTGAAATACTTATTCTCCAATGTGTTTCAGGTGTGTTTGGTGCTGATGCAGATGAAGTGAAGTCAGTGTCAGTGATGGAGGGAGATTCTGTCACACTTCACACTGATCTTACTGAACTACAGACAGATATATGATACTGTGGAGGTTTGGACTAAGGACTCGTATAAGCTGAAATCTATGTGCAAAGTATTGGTTAGAAAGGCTAATGGTTAGAGAGTTGGACTCGTGACCAGAAGTTTGCCGGTTTGATTCCCAGGCGCGCGGCGGGTAACATGGTGGTTTTTCTATTACAGTATTAAGTTTTCTATTTTTTTTTATTACATTATTTAGTTTCTAATGAGAGTTTTTATATGAGACAATGCATTTAAACTAGTTATAGGTCTCACACACTTCCTCTAATATACACAAGAAAAAACCATGAAAGAAGTCATGCAAGGTACAGCACGTTGCACGCACAGCAGCACACACACATATGTACTCTTCACACGAGATCTGGTCTAAAATGCATGGTAGTTTTTGAAGTACATGTAAGCTAGGGGTAGTAAATGACAATATGACATACATTCGCATTTCAGAGATGGATGTGTTTGTCTGTCATACAGTAGCAACTGACAAAATGACATACATCACATTTTAAAGATGGATGTATGTACATATATTTTTTAATCCTTTAAAAGGTTTCGCCACAGTTAAAAGTTAACGTAAACAGTTTGATATATAACTGTGGAAAGTCAAAAGAGGATGGGCAAACAAAAATAAGTGATGTCATGTAGAACCTGATTGGGAGAAGATGATGTCAGGTAAATATGATTGGTTTAAACTGTGATAACGACTTGAGAACAGTGTATAAAAGATGGAGTCAGAAGTGTAATTGTTGGGCATCTTCAGATGAACTCTGTATGTCTCACTTTGCTTGCTCGAGCAAATAAAGATTGAAACCTCTTGAAACCTGGCTCTCTGGTCTTCGTGAATTCTTTCAACATTGGCTGATCGACTTTTCGCCACGACAGTAACAACTGAGGTGCCCTTGAGCAAGGCACCTGACCCCTACTTGCTCCCCGGGCGCTGCAGTGATAGCTGCCCACTGCTCCGGGTGTACGTGTGGTCACCACTTGCTGTGCGTGTGTTCACTACTCTCTGGATGGGTTAAATGCAGAGGTCACATTTCGTTGCCTTGTACTTGTACATGTGCAATGACAATAAATTGAATCATGAAGAGCTGTGGACAGTCAGACTGGATCTCTCACCATCACAAACATCACAATAACAGACTCTGGACTTTATAAACTAGCAACAGAAGAATTTCCTACAAAAGATTCAATGTTACCGTCTATGGTGAGTTTTGCTCAGCACAATGATATAAATCTAATGTTTTCTAATTTAATTCCTCCAAATGGTTTATCTTGAATTATTGTTTTTTCTTTTGGTTTTTCAGCTCGTCTGCCTGTTCCTGTCATCATCATCAGAGACTCTTCTCAATGTTCTTCATCATCAGAAAGATCTTCAGTCAAATGTGTGTGTTGTTGTGTTCAGTGATGAATGTGACACATGTGAGTCTCTCCTGGTACAAAGGAAAGAGTTTATTGTCCAGCATCAGTGTGTCTGATCTCAACATCAGTCTCTCTCTACCTCTGGAGGTGGAATATCAGGACACAAACACATACAGATGTGTCGTCAACAATCCCATCACACACCACACACAACATCTACACATCACTGATGTCTGTCAGCCGTGTTCAGGTCAGTAATAATAATGTTTATTCAGAAATGTCAGTAGTGATGTTTAGGAATTGTTACACAAGCAAGAGTGCTGTTGTATGGAATTTCAGGCACTGTCAGCATTATTGTCAGTGTGACCTTGTTGAAGCCTTTTTTGTTGTAATTATATATTTGTCCATTGGGTGGCACTCTGGTATGGAATTCCCACGGTATATTAGGGTGATGAGATCATGCGTATTGGTAGTAGGGAAGCACACATTTTTTTGACCGTTTTAGGTCGTGCTTCATGATGTTAAACAGGCTTTTTGGATTATGTGGGACCTAGGGCTGTCACGATTATGAAATTTGATTGACGATTAATTGTCTAATAAATCATTGTGATTATGACGATTAATTGTCTGTTTTTGAGCTTTGACATTTAATTCTCATACATTTTTGATTCAGCGATTGAAACGACCATAATGTTCTGAATACAAGACTATGTTTTTTTTTCTTGGAAATACATCGGAAAAAATTGGGTCATCATATATTTAAGGTTTAGGCTTTTACCTGTCAATAATACAACCGCCAAATACTTGTAAATTAAGTAAATTGATCAGGTGTGAATTGAAGCCATTAAAATACTATCAGTCATAGAAAAGCTTCTAGTCTGTTTTTTTCTCACTTGCAAGACTACAATAAAATTTTACTTGTGTGTTAATTAAATTTGAGCCTCAGCCTAGGTATGAATGGACTTTCCAGTCTCAGCTGTGTTGTTGTGAAGCTATCCTAATCAAGCCCCCCCCTCCCCCCTTATGGTGCCCCCTGCTCAGACACCAGCTCAACCAACCAGGTTCTCAAACTTTTTCAATCCCTTTGTGGGCCCCCCAAATAAAAATGTATAATCGTAAAGGTAGAATTTTAATTGTAATTTACATAATATTTCATTAATTAAATTTCATTAAATGCCACGCATGTGCCCCCCTCGATCCATCTTAGCCCCCAAATGAAGACTAATTTCAATCAGACACATTTATTGTCACAACGCTTTTTTGGAGTGGGACTATGAACTTCAACTTGATAACTTTATGCTTGTTGTTTAACATTTTAAGTAAATAATTGTCAGATGTCAGATAATAATTGTCAGATGTGTGATGTCAGAACAGACAATCAGCGAGAATATGCCTTTTTACTTGATGCTTTGATTCTTTCTTGCGTATTTTGCTTGTATTCTCCTCTCACATAACAATTGCGAAGCCAACTTTTATCAAAAGCACATTATTATTATTGGCTCTCACCATTGCGAGATGCATTTTCAGCCAATCAAGGCACAGGAATCGCAATAGGAGACGACAGACAAGATGTAGCGTTCAGTTGTAATACCGAGATTGCGTTCCGCTGTACGGCTCTGAAGTTTTATCTGCTGGAACGCTGTCGCCATCTAGAGGTTGTGTGAATAATATCGAAAGAAAATGGCTTAAGTATTACACCAAAGCCTCATTTTTATTTTGACCATTCTGACACTGCAGAAATAATGCATAGGCTTGAGTTTCTTGTCACGAATTGGCAGAAGAACCCAAGTGCAGGCAGCAGTGAAGGGGTTAACAAAAAGACTTTATTCAAAAAACACAAAACAAAAACCCACGAGGGGGTGTAAACAAGACAAGAAAATAATAGGGGTAAACAGGGATGAAAAACTAACTAAACACTAAACTAGAAACAATACTTGACATGAACTACACTCAAACACAGGGACAGGTGTGGGACATTAAACACTCAGGGAAACATAACGAGGAAACGAGAGGAATAGGGCCAATGACAAGACACTGGAGAGAACGTATATTATAGTCAAACGGACAATAATATGTTTCTCTCCACACATAACCAAAGACTTTGTCATGGCTCTGCTACAGGACCAAGAAAAACATGACTAAGGAAGCAGAGCCATGACAGAGGCCCCCCCTTTAATGAGCACCTCCAGGTGCTCACCAAGGGGTAGACGGACAAGACAAGGCAGACTGAGACAAAGACAAGACCAGACAAAACATGGAGAACAGAATCAGTGGCAAACAAGACAAAATGACAATGGGGTTGGGGTGCGACAATAAAAATAACAAACATGGGAGGGGGGGAGGGACCAAACAAGGGCCCATAGGGGGCAGTCCATAGGGTTGGGGAAAAGTCCCAGTCCCCGGCTGCCTCGAGGGCGCGGAGTCCTGGGGGACTTAGGGGGAGTCCTGGGGGGACAGTCTTTGGCCCTGGCAGTTTCCCAGGGGCCGGCTGGACAGGGCTTGACGCCGGCTGGAAGGCCGGCTGGACAGGGCATGACGCCGGCTGGAAGGCCGGCTGGATCACCGGACTGGACGCCGGCTGGATCACCGGACTGGACGCCGGCTGGATCACCGGACTGGACGCCGGCTGGATCACCGGACTGGACCGGACTGGACGGCTGGATCACCGGACTGGACGCCGGCTGGATCACCGGACTGGACGCCGGCTGGATCACCGGACTGGACGCCGGCTGAACCACCGGACTGGACGCCGGCTGCACCGGACTGGATCCGGCTGCACCGGACTGGATACCGGCTGAACCGGACTGGACACAGGACTGGACTGCGGCTCGGCTGCACGACTGGACGCGGCTGCACCGGCGGTTTGGAGTCCACGCTGCCCGCCGCTGCCTCTTCTTCTTCCGCCGAGCCACCCGGCTGGTGGTCGGGTGATGGAAGGAGGTATAAGGCACGGCTGGCTCCGGCTGGGACTCCTCGGAGGTGGATCCCCAGGACGCTCGCCTCCCCCGCTTGCACGAGGCTGGTGGACGGTGGAGAGGCTGCCGAGAGTGAGGGGGTGGCGTGGCGATGCCCACAACCCCGATCTGCAGGGAACCACCTCAGGGATCGTGACCAAGGAGATGGGTAGCGGGCACTTGTTGAGACCGTGGACTCCGACCGCTCTGCGGCGGACAGCCACACGGCGTCGAAGTCCAACGGCCTCAAGCCCTCATCTCCGCCCTTGAGAGTGGATTCCTGAGACGGAGTTGAACAGCACCGCCAGCTCCTCCTCCCCAAAGACGCCATTCTCGGGACATCCAGGAACCTCTCCACATACTCGTCCACACTCTCGCTTCCCTGGAGAAGTCCGCAGAGGAGGCGAGCTAGGTGGGACCGTCCAGTGTTCATACTGCTGCCTGCTGGGTTCTGTGGCTCGTGGATTCTGTCACGGGTGGCGGGAGAGAACCCAATGCAGGCAGGCAGTGAAGGGGTTAACAAAACTTTATATACAAAAAACACAAAACAAAAACCCACGAGGGGGTGTAAACAAGACAAGAAAATAATAGGGGTAAACAGGGATGAAAAACTAACTAAACACTAAACTAGAAACAATACTTGACATGAACTACACTCAAACACTTACTTAGACAGGACTGGGTTCTTGAAACAGAAAAAACAGGATCACAGGAACACTGACAAGCACGATACACCTACACGTATGTAATACACGGGCAACAACATGTGCATGAACACATACGTACAATCCACGAGCACAAGACAAAGAAACAAGAGGGTATTTAAAGGGAAGACAAACGAGGGATAACGACATGGGACAGGTGTGGGACATTAAACACTCAGGGAAACATAACGAGGAAACGAGAGGAATGGGGCCAATGACAAGACACTGGAGAGAACGTATATTATAGTCAAACGGACAATAATATGTTTCTCTCCACACATAACCAAAGACTTTGTCATGGCTCTGCTACAGGACCAAGAAAAACATGACTAAGGAAGCAGAGCCATGACATTTCTTTTTTTTTGTTAAGTTGCAATAACAGAAAAATTAAGCACTGTTCCCATTACTGATCATATTTACGGCTAAAATGCTTTAGATTACCATTTCTTACAATTTTAAAATAAAACACAACCTGGGCTAAAGGCAAAATGAAAACGCTTATTATAATCCCCTAAACATTCAATAGGTAGGTTGATAGTAGGACAGTAGGTTTTAGTAGGTTGATAAAATGTTACTGTTAATTGCTTCGCCATGCAGTTGAAGTCATGGATTGTGTATGTGATTATTTTAACAGGCGTTGATTTTATTTTGATGGACTTGAGTGTTACTGAGACACTCCCAAAACAACGGAGCAGTAAAACTGGATAGAGAACATTTTAAAGGGGAATTTTTTTTTCATAATGTGCATATCGATTTTTGCAATCATTTGTTGTTTTCATGACTTTGTCAGGAATGTGTGGAAGGCTGTACAGTAAAATCGTTATTTTTATGTTGATTTTGCAGATTTTGATGTTGATTTTGCTATCTTAATAAACAAATGGGTTACATTTAAATTTCAACTAAACCAGAAAAACGACAGAGTAACCCCAGGCAGTATAGAGGATAACACAGAAACGTTATTGTTGGGCAGGGCTGTTTGAGTATGTTGAGCCCCAGCCCAGCTATAAATGCAGCTATTGTGAAGATACTTTATGCAGTATGCTTGTTTTTTTCTTTTGTTATATCTATCTGTTGTAGGCCTATACATGTTTTCAGTTCATAAACTGACACAGAGTTTGTTCTGTAAAAGACACTGTAAAATCATGTTGTTGTTTGTTATTAAAACAAGAGAGTGTCATCTCCCATTACAAAAGTAATTTAACAATTCATAATTTTTGCAAATTATATCTTATTATATTATACATCAAGTGCAACTTTAGAAGTTGTGATGAGGAATACCCATAAGCCTATTTATTCTTGATCAAAGAATAAGAACAGACTTCAAATCGCGTACACTCTATTTAGTATATTTATCAGATTATATTAGATTGTAAATCACACAAGTGTATTTGTTGCAGGTATCAATGTGATTGTGTCCTGGTGGCCAATCTGTCTGTAAATGCCTTTGACATGATGGTAAAATGATACACTGTGATGCTTCAGATGTCCAGCAATATAATCTTTGATTTGCAAATATTCATTACAAAAAGCTGAGAAATGTTTTTGTATTGCAAACGTCTGTCGTGGTGATCAACGGTGTTGTTCGGTTTAATAACGGACGACCAGTCATATAAAACAAACTTTATTAGTTATTTTTGTATTCATATTATTTACAGTTGAGCATGCTGTGTGATCTTCTTTAACATCCTGTTAGAAAAAACAGAAATCAGAGATCCAGTGGTCAAATATAACGTGAATGCAGAATTGTATATACAAACGTATAACAGTCAGTCTGCTTCAAATCATTTGAATATTCAGATGCGTGATCACATGAGTAAGACACAATAGTGCACACTACAGACTGAAACTAAACTGAAGAAATAACAGAATGTTACTGTAGTCATGTGACTCCTGAAGGCGTTGTGCTCATACAGTGGTGTTGGTCTGGTGTAGTGTATCTTCTCCTGAGTGTGAACTATTGTAATAACACTTTTTTAACTTACAGAATGAATTTGCAATATTGATGAAACAACGTGGCGTATAAATACTCACGTTCATTGCTGGTTGTTTACAGTTGTTGTAGTGGCAGTAAATCAAACAAACAGATGAAACTATGACCAGCAGCACAACAGCAGCTATCAGCAGTATTAAATGTGAACGCTGGATAAAATCTGTAACACAAAGAAAAGCAAGCATTAAATCACAGTCAGTTTCTCAATGTTTGACCCGTATCAATTTCAAGAAGTTGAATGAATGATGAATGACGGCATCGCTGCAAATTAATACATTTTTCAGAATAATAGTATTTTTTAAGAATGTTTTATTAGATAAACATCTGTATGCACCTCTTAGCAAGGAGTGACATGATCAGTATTTTGTTTAAATTTTGCTGTAGTAAAACAACAGTTCAGCTCAGTATATACAATTGATATTGTTAATACCGTAATTGATATTTGAACACGGCTGACAGACATCATTGATGTGTAGATGTTGTGTGTGGTTTGTGATGGGATTGTTGATGACACATCTGTATGTGTTTGTATCCTGATATTGCACCTCCAGAGGTAGAGAGAGTCTGATGTTGAGATCAGACACACTGATGCTGGACAATAAACTCTTTCCTTTGTACCAGGAGAGACTCACACGTGTCACATTCATCACTGAACACAACAACACACATTTTGACACTGAAGATCTTTCTGATGATGAAGAACATTGAGAAGAATATCTGATGATGACAGGAACAGGCAGACGAGCTGGAAAATATATAAAGTAAAAATATTCATATTTCAGGAATGAATCGAAGTAAACAACTGTAAAGATGTAACACAGGTATACAGTCACTAGGACATATATAACTAAAACTATAAAGTGTTTGTAAGGAAGCAGAACTGTTCTAAACTTTCTCATCTTTTTTAATTCCCTGAAGTTAATTCAGCTTGAAATGTCAAGTATACAGACTCATATGTTTGTAAATAAAGCAATATTTATTCCATTCTTTACATGCACACATCAGTTTACTCACCATAAACAGAAACATTGAATCTCTTGTATGAAGTTCATGTGTTTCTGATGATCAGTAGTTTATAAAGTCCAGAGTCTGTGATAATGATGTTTGTGATGGTGAGAGATCCAGTCTGATTGTCCAGTTGTGGTCTATCATATGTATAGATGATCTGTGCATATATTTCAGCGATAAGAGTCCCCTGAGATTCAAACTGCCACAGTATGTGATCATCTATCTGTATGTAAGTAAGATGAGTGTGTAGAGTGACAGAATCTCCCTCCATCACTGACTTCACTTCATCTGAATCAACAAACACACCTGAAACAACATAATTATAAATAAAACATTATTGAATAAAAACTTGTTTCATTCCGGTCCTAACAATCTTTACCATTCTCGATTGAAGTTAAATTCATTGAAAACATGCAAAATTCCTCATGTTGTGTCTGTGTAAAAAAAATCACATACCGTTCATGACCATTAAACACAGACACAGAAAAGCTGTTTTGCGAATCATATTCCACACTCCACATTGCGAGCGAGTTCTATGAAAAATTAAAAAATAGTGATCAGCAAAAAAATCGAAGAATAATAAACAACGTATTATGATGTCTGGGAGAGCTCATGTTGTCTTGTTTTACCCTGCCCTTAAGTGTCTTGGCTGCCCAAGATAGCTACAGTTTGTTGGACAGCTGGCAGTTTCCCTTCTGTAAACACGTGTGTGTGTGTGTGTGTGTGTGTGTGTGTGTGTGTGTGTGTGTGTGCGCGTGCGCATGCGTGGTGCGTAAGTGTACTTGGTTTTTATATGGGGACCTAAATTTAGAATATACACCAACACATGGGGACCTAAATTTAGATTAAACGGCATTCGGATATGAACGCGTTTAATCTATGGCGTAATTGTGACACCATCGGCTTGCCATATGCGGACAGGGGTTGCAAGGTTATGTCCAGCTTTAACAGTTTTAAACAGACGTCCAACGGTCCAAGTAAATATGTTTTGAGACTGTGCTTTATATACATGTAATTCTCTTCACGCACATACTGAGCTCATCGGTAGAGAGTAGAAGACGGTCCGTACAGTACTTATATAACTTGTTAAATGTGTCGATACATGTAATTATATCTGCATTGTGTGTGCAAACAAAGCTTTTGCTTTGATGGATGCAGAATATTTTATTTCATTCCACAGCTCTAGACTTCATCCATCAGTTTTTTCAGAAGTCTGCACTGTTTTAGACAAGAAACTAATGTGATTTAGTTGACCAATGACATCAGGAGTTACGAGGAGTCGATTCCTTTAATGGAATCTCTCCATTCTCAACGCGTTGGATTTGATTCTTTTAGGAATCGATTCCCAGCCCTAGATGTTTTTTATTTTTTATTGTACAAATCTCAATACAAACATGCATGCCACAGCACACTACAAATATTACGCAAAATCAGCCCTAGAGGTAGCTGTATCCCTTCTAATCAAAACCGCGAAGTTCGTTTGTCGTGGTCACGTGGTTTCTCCGTCAACAACACAAGTTTCGAATCGAGGCTTCATCTGGCACGCCCATTTTTTCTCGACACAAGTTGCGAAGCCTCGGTTCAGATGTCACATCGCTACTGCATGGTATCGTGCGCCACGAGTATTTTGCTTTGTTCAGTTTTCGTTGTAGGAAGAAGACACGCGAACGCATTTACATTAGTGACAGGGTCAGTCTGCGACTCACAAAACAGAACAGCAACATGGACACTCGGAGTGTTTCCAGGAAGAGGATTACGCAACACCTATTCGCCATATTGTCCTCGCTGCAGAAGAGATGACTCATCACAGAGGTATGTAACCGAATCAGAAGATCGCAGAATTTGTGCAAATCGCTAAAAAGAAACGAGATATTTTACTTTTTCATGAAATATTTAAAAGCAGTTTCACAAAAAAAACTATATATTTTGAACATTTTATATTTGGGTGGTGCTACACATCTTAAGATATATGCGGAGGCAAAGGTCAGATATTTCTTTTTTTAAGCACGTAATTGTGGAAAACAGTTGTGTTGAACTTCTACAGTTGAAATGTGGCTGCACATACCATGAATGAAAATTCACTGGTCTCTAGGGCGTCTCTCTCTCTCAGGACGTCTCTCTCTCTCTCTCTATGGGCGTGTCTCTCTGCGTTGCCTCCATACTCCTCCCATCATTCATTGAGTGTGTCAAACTTCGGCTGATTTCAGGCTGATGGTACTGCTGCATTGACAGGAGACCTTTTGGACAGTTTGCCAGCTGCTATTTTTTGTATTTCATAAGAAATGCGTATATTCCCAAAATGACATTGATAAAATGGTGTGTGCTGATCTTGATTCTAAAAGGTAAGAAAGTCTTTTTGGTGATTTACATTCAGAACTGTGCGAATATGCGAGTGATGTTTATCGGTTTGACCCGGTGAGGGACAGCGTTTAGGAATTAAGACAAAATTTGGTTGATTCTCTGTTTTAATAGGTGCAGAAGTAAAGCGGTTCTGACAGTGAAGAATGTGTTGTATCGTTTACATTAAGCTATTTAAAAACGTGCTTTTGTGTTGCTTGAAACAATTTCCCGATAATCTGATCTTCAGAGCCAAGACAACCAGATCTACTGCTCACATTCATTATTTCGAATGTTGTCTTCTCTGGGGGCAACCCCCAACACATTGCATCTCTCTGGCACCGCGTCGCAAGGGTAGGAACATCTTTACCCTGGTAGCACACATACATCTGGTTTACGTCTATTTGACGTATGCATTTACATCTGCAAGACATCTACAATACATCGTTTGCTCATCTGCAATACGTCTCGGAGATGTCTGCTGTCAGACGTCATATAGACATCTAGAAGATGTCTGTAAGATGTTTATGATTTAGAATGGATGTACAACAGCTCTTTCTAAGATGTTTAGCAGATGTTTTTAAGCAGCAGATCTCCAGATCTTTAGCAGACGTATTACAGACGTTCAGACGTCTCCGAGACGTATTGCAGATGAGCAAACTATGTATTTAAGATGTCTTGCAGATGTAAATGCAGACGTCAAATAGACGTAAACCAGATGGATTGTGCTATCTGGGTAGATACAAGGCACCGGCTATTTTAGATCTGCTTTCATGATGTGGCATTGCATTGTGACTTTACACAGAATTTTAAACTGCTATAGGTGTCTATACATTTACATTTATGCATTTGGCAGAGGCTTTTATCCAAAGCGACTTTATGTGCAATCCCCTGCGATCGAACCCACGATCATGTCGAGGTTTTGTCAGGAAACACTGAAGAGTCAGACAGTATGAAGTAGTGTTTGTGGGTGTCAAATGACAGTACTGAGGTTTACCCTTGGTAAAAGGCGCACTCGCACACAACCCCATTCTCATGCTTGTGGTCTGCTAGTCTCATATACAAGCCTGATTTTGTCTTGCCAAGAGACAAAACTTTTCAACTTTTCATTTTTACCGCTTACCTTTCAGAATTATTTTCAGGTAGATGCAAATATACTTACAAGGCTACAAGGCGGTGTTTTCTTTACTCTTTAATTTAAAAACTACATCTGTAAAGTGTAATATTTTATGCATTTGAAGTGTGAGATGTGAGAACGGTGAAGAGCGAGAGGGCAAACAATTAGCAGTTTTGGACCGATAAGGTAATTAAAAATATATTAAAAAATACCTTAAACTACAAATGAGCATGTAAACTTGTAAAGCAAATATGTGACCCTGGATCACAAAACCAGTCTTAAGTAGCACGGGAACATTTTTAGTAAAAGACAAAAATACATTGTGTGGGTCAAAACTATCGATTTTTCTTTTATGCCAAAAATCATTAGGATATTAAGTAAAGATCATGTTCCATGAAGATATTTTGTAAATTTCCTACCTTAAATATATAAAACTTTATTTTTGTGAGTGGATGGTCTGCCACAGTGCCCCTGATTAACAACTTCAAAGGCTATTTTCTCAATATTTTGATTTTTTGCGCTCTCAGATTGCTGAGTTTTAAACGGTTGTATCTCAGCCAGATATTGTCCTATTCTAACAACTCATATATCTATAGAAAGTTTATTTATTCATCTTTCAGATTATGTAAAAATCTCAATTTCGAAAAATTGACCCATAAAACTGGTTTTGTTGTCCAAGGTCACATATCATAAAAAAATGCTGCTAGACCCACGCCACGTTCTCCCCTTTTTCACCCTTATACCTGTTTGCATCTCTGGATATAAGTGGGTGAGTTGGCTCTGGGGTAACATGAGACTGTCTGAGTGTGCTTCACCAAGTCAGTGCTAGTGGATTGAGGAGATGATGATGTGTGTGATATGGCAAGTGGTAGATGAAAGTGGTGTTAGGTCAAGGAAGCAGGTGGGTGGCTTTTAGAGAACTTTAGAGACTTAAGCATTTTAATGCAGAAGTCAACTAAATCAACACAAAATTTCATTCTATGGAAATGTCATTTTTTCTGTCCCTAGCCTTTACAGTAATATTTTACTTGAAAAACACTTTAGGGTTACAATACCTTTATATTTTAAAGTGAAACTATATGTTATTTGAACAGTTACCCTTTCTTGAGCCATCAATGTGGCAATATGTGTTTGTTAACCACAGAGTGCTTGCCTCCACAGTCATGTACAGAGGGAAAGCACTTTATTTTGAGGTCAAAAACATGTTTTTCTACCATTTTAAAATACAATAATGTATACATAACTATCAAATATTGATGTAAACAACATTAAAAAAACAAAATGCAGAATAAATATGATATAAAAAAAGTATTTGTCCCCTGGAGTTGTGTCAACTGGTTTTTTACCGTTTAACAAACAGTATGTTTGTTTTTAAATAAAAATCACACTGATGACATCACTTGACTTCTTTCTTCCGATCTCCTGAAAAACTATTAAGAAAGGCTCATGTTAAGTCCACTGTCTCTTTTCAGTTATCAGACATTTTCAGTTTTTCTTATTATTTTATAACAAGCTTTTAGTTGAAGTCACACTGGATTCAGGTACGACAGAATAATGTTTTTAATAGAAACATTAATGGTTGCTCTCTCTGTTGTCTAATATAGTAGTTTTCAAACTGGGGGCCCGAGATGGATCCAGGGGGCAATCCAATGTGGCATTTTATGAAATATAGAAAGTGATCATAGATTTTATGCAATCAAACATCAGAAAATAAGACCACCAGACAAAAGAATTGATGTTTCAGCATTGTATAACCGAATATGTTTTTGTTTAAATAAAAATGTTAAATTTAAGATTATAAGTCTTTATTTGGGGGGCCGCAAAGCGATGCACTCTACACAAAGGGGGCCTTACAACGAAAAAGTTTGAGAACCACTGGTCTAATAAAGTAAGCCCTTATTCCTCATACGATTAATCAAATATTATTTGTTGTTCATTTGATAACCAGTGATGTAATATTAAAGGCAACAAAGATAAACATGTACTGACTAGATAAACATATACTGACTAGGGGTGTGACGAGATGCTTATCTCAAGAGACGAGACGAGATTTTTAGACTTTTTTTTAAACAAATCCTCAATTACGAAATATACAGGGACAGTCTTTTTTTAACCTTAACACAAAATGCAAAAAATGAAGGCATTATAAAATCAACTTGTACTTTATGAAACAATATAAACTTCTATTTAATGAATTATATTATGCAGTAATAAACTATGTAAACACTGCTAAATGTTTTGTCACAAATTGGACAAACGTGCTTTGTTTTCTTAGCAGGCGCAGATTTTAGTAAAAAGCTGTGGTTCTTTTCTCTAAATGCTTTTGCATAGTTCTCGTGTTAGTAGAGGTGGCGATTTGACTTGAACCCTCATGGCTAGGGATGTAACGATTCACTCAGCTCACGGTGCGATGCGATTCACAATTCTGATTTACTCACGATTTATTTTTACAAAATGAGTTGAAACAAATTAGAAATGAACAACTTCCCTTGCATTATTTCTTAAATGCTTCACGTTTCTTTGTATGATAAAATAATGTTTTATTTCAAATAACAAAAACTAAACTGCAATTTTAAAACACATTAATAATAGAAAAAGTCTCTTTAATATAAACAAACTAATACTGTCTGTGCTTTTCTTGGATTTTTTTGCATTTAAGAAATATCAGCATTTCCACGTTTAGGTTTGCAGTGAAAATAGCAGCCCCTGCTGTTCAAAAAATGTATTGCGATTCAGTTCACACTTCAACCGATTTGAATCGTCACACATTATAATCGATTTTCAACCGGCTCGCGGTGAATCGTTACATCATAGCCTTCAGAGAAATTGTTAAAACTACATAAACGCATCATGTTTTATGCTTACATTGCACATATGTAAGAGACAGATGATCCGTTTTTGAAGAGGTTTGACTGTGAATGTGTTTAATTAAAATAACGTAATGTGAACTTGCAATTGCTATACCTGTGGTACAGTCTGCTCAGCTGCTGTTCATCCGCACGCTTCCAAAGCGCTACTGGCAGTATGAACCGCTGTAAATACTAGTGCTTAATGCAGATGCGGGAGATGCGTGCGAAGGTTGAAAACCTTCTGTCTAGCGCGTTTCCATAGAGAAACGGTGGGAAAGTAGCACAGCGGGATGAAAAATCACATCGTCTATGAATGGCCGGGCCGGTCACTGTAGCTCATGTACATACAACAGGTTGCACCACAACAGAATGTGCACTAACACAAATGCTCCCAAATATATTTTCAGGTCGCACAGGTTAAATTTAGGGAGCATATGCGACTAAAATGGTCGCAGTTTCAAGCCCGGCACTTCATCATGCCAATTGCGCAAGGACATTGTGTTCTCACGAGACTAGGGATTTGTTGTGTTCTCCCACGAGATCTGTACTGAGTACAGTAATGCCAGGGTCTCTGGAAAGAGGTTTGGTTAGTGAAATTCTTGTTCTGCGTGTCTGATAATGGCAATGTCTTCAACAGGTTACAGTGGAAAAGGAACTCTGGAGCACCGAGACGATCCTAGCAATCTGAAACATGCAGATAAAGGTAAATTAATGCAAAGGTTTGCTCTTCTAAATACATCGTTAGTGGCATAAAACCATGAAAATGTGACTGTTTAATGCGGCTATAAAGCATGTATAGTACGTCACTTAGGATAAAGCATCTGCCCAATGCATAAATAGAAATGTAAATACAACATTTTCAATAATTTCATTATTGGAACAAACACTCAAAAGAAATGAATTATTATCGGGCATTATTGAAAGTCATCAATGTAAACCAATGAGCAATTTGAAAATTACGGCGGGTTTTCAATTTTTTTAAATGATGTCGATTGTGTGCTATTTAAAGATGTGGTAAATGTATATATTTATTATTTTAAAGCAAGCGTTACACAGGCCACGGATCATAAAGCTGCTGTATCGTCATGATGATTACATGAATCTATTTGAAATCCCTTTTAAAACGGCGATCTCTTTTTAAACTATGAGCACATTCAGTCTAAATGAGGTTTAATTTTTGTTATCTGTTTGCTTGAGATAAGTGGTATGAACATTATTCATAATATAAACCACAGTTTCCCTCTTATGCTTCACCGGAAGTTGTACCCACGTTGTTCCCCTAAAAATGTGTTGTTAAGAAACCACATAACCCACATAACTTGCCTGGAGGTCTTTCATATCCGTTACATATCAACTCATGCCTGACTCGTGTGACCTGCCAGAGAACTAACGCTATACACTAGATTTCTGTGCAAGACAACATAATGTAAAAAACACAATCGCAAGTTAACAACAACAAAAATCCTTCTGAATGAATCACTGTGGTACTAGGCACAGGACAAAAGTGTTTAAAACATTTATTACTCTCGATTCCTCTTGCATTTATCTTCTCTTAATGCATACAACCTACCTCGGAGTGAATTTGCCCGATGATAAATGTGACGTGTTATGCAACCTGTTACATACAAAAATACACGACACACAACATGAGTCTCTTGTGTTTTAAATATCAACACATCTCTCACATTCAACGTAATATGCATGGTTTATTTGACTTTCAATTCAATTATATTTGATCAGATCTGCCTGTGCCATATTATCTGGTTTAATATCAGATCGATGACATTCTCCAAATGTGTTTCAGGTGTGTTTGGTGCTGATGCAGATGAAGTGAAGTCAGTGATGGAGGGAGATTCTGTCACACTTCACACTCGTCTCACTCACATACAGAGACGTGACCAGATACTGTGGATGTTTGGACCCCGAGACACTCGTATAGCTGATATTCATAATCAGAAACCCAACACATATGATGAAACTGGAAGATTCAGAGACAGACTGAAGCTGGATGGTCAGACTGGATCTCTCACCATCACAAACATCACGAGCACAGACTCTGGACTTTACAAACTACTGATCATCAGCGACAGAGAAACGTCAGGAAATACATTCAATGTTAATGTCTATGGTGAGTAAGGAGAATTTCAGCCTTGTCCTCTCTTCATGGTCATCTTAGGTGTTTCAGAACATACGACACAATGTCAGTCTGTGCACAGTAGTGAGCAGGAGGTCAGGGTTTGGCCGGTTAAGATCTGCTGAGAGGCTTTATGTGAATCCATTATTAGAAACATTGCCTTTTTCGAATGTATCCTGACAACAAGTGAATTCTCAAGCAGCATATAAATGGTTACTGAGATGCAAAAATGTTTTCTAGACCGCTTGCCCGACCTCATCGCGAACAAGACTCAACATCTCGACAACACTCCACCTGGTCCAGGCATGTACAGTTATAGTAATGTTTATTCAGACATATCAGCAGTGATAAAACTTTACTTTAAAAATGACGTTGACAGATCATTGTTCATTATGTTGACTGCACAAGGACTGCATAGATCAAAATGTTGTACAAACTTTTATTTCACTGAAGAACAGTGTAGTCAGTGTCTTAAATAACATTGTGCTCAAATTAAGATCACTATTATCTGCTGTGCATACTTGTTGTATACCAACATAACCACGTTTGAAATGTAATCGCCCAAACCTGCTTGTTCCATGATGTCTAGGTTTAAATGGGACTGCCGGCAGACGTTCACACTTCTGTGTCATCCCAGTAGCAGCCGCAGCGGTGGTGTTGGTGGTTTTGATCGCGATTGCTGTAACAGTCAAACGGTGGCGGATCACTAAACAATCAGAGGGATGTCAGTATTACAGCAACTAGGGTAAATCCAAAAGTCCTGTCACTGGTTTTTTGCTAGAGTTTTGTTTACCTGTTAAACACTAGCCAGGCTTCCATTACAGATTTGAGCAACACTTAAGCGATATTTTTTAAATGTCGATTAAAAACATATTGCGGAATGACTGCGTTTCCCTTCAACTATGTTATGTGAATAAAGTGAATTTTGTTTCTTATCGCGATAAGTCACGCTGGCCATACTTTTTACGCTTTATGGCTGGTTGCAAACCAACTTTAGTGCATAGTGCCACCTACTGCGATGAACGAGTGAAGAGAAATGTCTATATTTCCTTATACATTTTCATATTACCTCGCTGTTCCTAATAAATCGCCGTATTAAACTCACTCGTTTTCCTGCATTTGGGCCATCATATAAGATATTACTCAGGGCTGGGCAGTGTTTATGATACATGTATTTAAAATGCGTATTTTAAATACAAAATAGTATTTTGTGATTTGTATTTGATTGGATTGATGAAAATGGCTTCGTATTTTGTATCAAAATACTTCAGTGTTTGTATTTTTGTAGTTTCAAAATACTGCAAACTACTTTGTAAGAAGTCTTCGTAAGTATTTTCTGTTGTATGGTTGGAATTGTATTAATACTCCTTGAGAAGTTCTGTTGTTACTTCTTGATTATATTTCTGGCTACAACGATTGATACACAAATATTTGCTGAATAAATATACTTGTTGAATATTGTACCTTTATTCAAGTTGCTGTTTAATAGGAGCATGATTTTGCATACCATTGCATGACAGCTGCCTGTCACATAATATATTATTATGTGTTGATTATTATTTATGACTAAAAATCAAATGATTAATTAATGAGAAACTAGTTGCTATGAATACAGGTGCCATCAGTTGTCATTGAGTCGTGTTGCTGATGCACAGAAGGCCGTTTGTTACCAAACACCAAGTAACTAAATTAGGATACAATTACAAGTCATTTTCAAAATGTAAAACATTCAACTTTATGTAACTTTAAAACTAACCTTCATCTGGGAGATCACAGCCAGGCATATGTGAATATTTGATCTGCTAGTTGCATATGTCAGATTTATTTATTGAGTTATAGCTTTTGCTATCAAACATTGTTTACTTAATGCACAGAATCAGTGTAGCTGTGAAGGGACAGATCAAATAGGCCAATTGATGGAGGGTTTGTGAAGAAATTTCACACTTCCTTGTAAAAGTATTTTGTAGTATTTTTTTAAATACAAAAATACAGTAGTTTATTTTGATACACTTAAATGCAAGTTATTTGGTAATTTATTCTAAAATACATTTTGATGTATTTTTGCCCAGCCCATTACTTAATGTGAATTCCTTACATCCAATTTTCCCAAATGTTCTGTCAAAATGTACAGTGAATGGTCATGTGACTTTTTTGCTTGCCACCTGAATTGTAAATAAGACAAAAAGTGTTTGCATTGCAGTTTTGCGAAGTATGCCTTTATCTCATTGCCTGAAAAAACACCGTGTTTCCATTGGCCGTATTTTCAATGCGCTATTTCAATTTGCGCATTTTGAAGGGTAATGGAAACGCAGCTACTGACCCACTTCAATTACCCTTAAAGGAATTCCACGTGTGAATGCGGGGTAAGAGTTCAAGGGTTTCTTTCTAGAAACATCCTGAGCACCCCAAAACAAAATAAAATCCAGGCCGATGCCATTGTTTCTGTTGACACTAGCAGAAGATTATAAATTATGATTAAGAGGAATTATTTTTATTGATACTTTTTTGGAAACCTTGCATTGTCTACTTATAACATACTTTAATTTGTGATTTATTCAGTTGTGTTTGATTTCTTTTACAGTCCAGATGGTTACCAAACAGGAGATGGTTACATTGGAATCACTTGATATGGTAAGATACTGTTCTTATGTGTGTCAGTGAATTTAATGTCAAATAAACAAGACTTGCCAAATGAAAAATAAAGAGCCCTGTACAATTAATGTTTTTTTTTTTTTAGAATAGATGCCAAGGCAATGGACAACATGGTCAATTCTTTGGTGAAAGAAATGGGCTCTATAGTGATTTTTGTGTCATTTAGATAATGCTTTGTATTAACATATTTACATTAACAGTCACTTTCTTTTAAGTTACCAGGCACCGTTCCGTATACGGAACATCTGAATTTATGGTTTGTTTTGCATATGAATTCTAATATAATTATGACAAACTATATATCGATGGAAAGTCTAAGTCTCTAGAATACATATTTCATAGTTTTATGAAATAAATGATGTACGAGGAGTAATCTTTTTATAGCCAGATGCCTGCTTTTACTTCAATATTTTGCGTGTGAATTCTTACTTTATCATGGCACAATATAAATAATTTGTTGTTACTGGAATGATGTACATCATTTTTAATAATTCATAAATTCTTACCACTATTTGAAAGTTTAAAAAAAATGTGTTGGATAATTGTCGAACAGTGCAAGTTTTTTCTAATGTTGATTTCATTTCATGTTCATATTTACATACATTTCATGTTTTTTCATTATGTTGTTCACGGTCCTGTCTAATTTTTCATTGTCTCTTCATGTGAAGAATTAAAATTTTTTTAAAAAGAAGAATCTCAATGTCTGTTGTGGTGTCCAATGTCAGATCAAAAGCCAAGGTTGACCCTATTGGTTTATTTTGGTACTGCAGCTAAAATACAGAAGAAACATCATTTGGTCTATCAAGCTCCAACTTCATAAAGAAGGGTGGTACTTGGGAATTTGACCTTTTGACATGTTTAGGCTTTTTTTAAATAAAATCTAAAAAATTATATTTGCATAGTTTGTTATAGCAATAAACATAAACTACAATAACTTTTTTTGTAAAAGTGTTCTATTTCAAATGAGACCAACCGTAGGTCTGTACTCCAAAGCATTCAAGAGTTACAACCATTTTAGTTTCATAAAAGAGGGCTGTGCCAGCTAACAGGTTGGTTCTGTTTTCTTACAGAGAGTATGAAGATTAAAAAGAGAAAGATGCTGAAACAAGGTGCTGATAGCTCCACTGAGCTCCACTGATTGTTGCCGCTTCCATAAACATCGTGTTTACGCACTTTTAAATGTATTGTTTTGCTTAAACTTTTGTAATTGTAAATGTCTGAGAGCTAAAATAAACAATAAACGTGCTTGAAAGCACTGCATAGTTGTGATCTGTGGCAAGTGCGTAGCTCCCCAGTCTCTGGCTCAGCGCCTTAAAGCATCTTTTGCCGGTTTTATCAGTCAAGGGCTCGAGCGTACGACCACGAAGACGCTTTGAGCATCACTTGATCAACTGCTGCTTTTAGATTATTTTAATTTAATTTACATGTGAAATGTACATCCATGCATGTGACGTGACCGTGTGACTTTACTGTTTTTTTAAAGATATATTATGTATTGGGCAGAAGTCCGGCCCTCTAGCCCATTGGGGAAATGAATTGCCCACCCTGTATACCAGGGGCTGGCAACCTTTTTGACATGGTGTGCCGTTAATTTTTTTCTTGATAATCACTGTGCCATTTCAACATTTCCCCTTGTTTCGGTCTATTTTTCTTTAGAGCCTGTTTCTTTTATTAACCTCAGTAATAATAAAGGTGTTCGTAGTGCATTTCATCTTTTGCGAGTTTATTTTGAATGTTGCACTATGGCAGCTATATGTTCACGGAAATAAAGTAACTGAAAATCAAATATGCTTTATCAGCTATTATACAGTTATTTTAGGCACTCTTTAAATAAAAAATGACTAAAAATATTGGCTGTAATGTCACAGAATGTCAGGCTGAAACATAACTGCTCTTTTCAGGCTACTACTTAAACGGAGACATTTATTCAAGAAGATTATTATAAACTGAAAACAATTAGGCTTACGAGACACATTTTATGTCAGAGCGGGATTTGGTTGACCGGTGAGCGAAATATTGAGCGGAGCGACACACCACTCCGCTTCGCTCACATGCCCTGCTGCTTACACATAACATTATAATCATTTCTGAAGAACAATTTTATTTTTGAGGAAAAAGCATAATGCATTGAATATAGGCCTACACCAGCTCCTGCTACAACTCTGGACTCCACAGAGCGCCACATTTTTCAAAATTGTCTTTATTATACAAATAAACTTCATCACATAGTGCAAGATATATTTATCTGTTTGGAAATAACGGAAAAATAGCGCATTAATACAGAAAGCCTTACTCAATTCTACCACATTAATAGCAGACAAAGAACAATAATAACGGATTTAACAACGTGATATACAGCCTATTCATTAGATAACATTCAAATACCACATACTGTCTAATAAAAATAACCTAAAAATAGGCTAAGTTAAAATTGGTCCCACTTGCATCAGGAGTAGTCTTTGAACTTGAGCTCGCAATACGTGTCCGGTAGCCTACAGCTGTCCCATGCGACCCACTTTATGGTTAATTTGAAGTCTGACGTTATCATCGAGCACATACCTGTCGGTCTTTAAAGTCTTAAACGGGTCGGGATGGGGAATGGACGGAGTCATACTTTGGCAGGAGTCATTTTCGGTGCCAAAAGGCGCCTCAGTGATCTCTTGTTTAGTTTTAAAGTAAGTTTGATAAATGGCACACAAAATTGTCTAAAACCGTAAAGCCTGGCTCAGATTACAGGATTCTCGGCCAGAATTTACCCCGATTTCCCCTCCCGAGAATCTTTGAAAAAATCGGGTCCAGAACCTCGATCGGGTCCGAGATTCGGCCCAGATTATCACGTAATGTGAGGCGTTCACAGATCGAATCTTACACCTCCCGATCTGCTCCGAGAGA